>NC_080674.1:18120612-18420612 GCF_030445035.2 Dasypus novemcinctus | reverse complement strand
GAGGTCCTAGTTAATTAGGACAGGTTCTAATCAAATATGGCTGGGATCCTTATAAGAAGATAGATGGAGGCAGACATTGGAGTGCTGCTGCCACAAGCCAAGAATACCAAGGAGCGTCAGCAACCACCAGAAGCTGGGAAGAGGCAAGGACAGATTCTTTCCTAAAGTCTTCGGAGGGAGCATGGCCCTACCAACACCTCTATTTCAGACTTCCAGCCTCCTGGTATGAGACAATAAATTTCTGTTGTCTTATGCCACCTGGTTTGTGGTACTCTGTTACAGCAGCCCAAGGAAACAAAGACAGTGCCTGAAGGTGGGATGGGAGCTATATCATGAAATGGCCTTGGAAGAATCTGAACCCATCTCCCATGATTATGACATTGACTCCTTGAATGGCATTTCTGATCGCCTACTGCTCAGCACCACCACTGCCCAGTTCCTCCACAAGCTTCCCTGACCCTGCTCTGTCCCCTGCACCCCACTGAGCCCCACTTGACCTCATCCTTCTCTACCATGTGGCTCCAGTCAGGCAGCAATCAGTCCTGGAATGGACACTTCCAGCTTGCCTGAAGTGCACTCTTAGGACTCACCTAGCCGGTGGCTCTGATTCAGGAAAGCCAGGTTATTCTCATTGGGAACCTTGGATTCCTCAGCAGCAATTGGAGAAACTTGGGAACAAATGACTTCTTGGGCTCTTTACAATCTGAAATCTCTTAATCTCCTATTTTGTATTGCTCAATTAAAATAATCCAGGGTTTTGCTTTTCCTGTCACACGCATGCATTTTCCTCACTCTTCAAAACCAACTCTAAATTTGACTCTTTTTAACTCTTGGTAGAAAAGAGAAAGAATTTTACTTGGCTACTTCTACTCCTCAATTCACGATTTCCAAAGGAATTCCCACAGAAACACTGCAGTGTAAAAAAATCTATTAGCCCACAAAACATCCACAAACTAAACACAATGCTCCCTCCAAGTTCTTGAACTTATCACGCTCCTTACTTTATCTGTTCAATATCTAAATGTTTACCTGACCTTTCAACATTGAAGGCATCCCAGTCCTGAGCCTTAGAACCCTGTATTTTTAAAGTGAGAAGACAGTGCATTCCAGGGGCTCCTAGGTGATTTCCATCTAGCCCCATTGCAATGGCCTTGATCTCCCCCAATTCTCCCTTCCTCCTCCTAGAGAACCAGCTTTCAGGACTCAGCTATCTGTCCTTCAGGGGCCAGAGATGATATGGCATTGAGAGCACACTTCCCCTTCCAATAAAGCATGGTTAGTGTCCATGTAGGTAGTAAACAGGTAGAGAGGCAGATGTTCTCTGGCCTGGATGATAAAATATCAGACTCTTACTCACTAACTTCCCCTTGCTAAAGTGCTAGCTCGCCGCAGAAGTCACGCAGCACCCGGTGGGAAAGGAGAAAGGGATTACTTGTCAATTATACATGAGCACAGAAAGCCCTAGAAATGTGTGCTTAAAGCCATCTAGAAGTGGGGGAAGGGGATGGCAAAGGATAATTCATATGGCGAGATGTAGTCAGATAAAATAGCTTTCTCAGAATCCACATTCTGCTAAGAATTTTCCTTATACAAGCTGTCTTTTTACCTACTAGCACTTCCACTTTCTGGGTAGATGTTGTACTTAGGAATCCTAAAAGAGGATCAAATGCAGTTCTTTCTTTAAATGAGGGGAAAAATAAAATGAAACAGGAAAGCATTAATCTAGAGATTTTTACATGAATTTAGATATCTATATACATACACATATAAGTCATCTTTATTTTTACTCCTTTCATTCTTCAACATGTATTCCTCACAAATCGCCCCTTCTGCATTGGTAATAATGTTGAGGCAACCATTTTTTCCTGTGAAATTTAATCTCCAATCTTTATATTCTAATAGGTAATACAATATAACTTCCACCTCAATTTTTCAATTTATTAAGGAATAAACAGTTCTGTATAAAGCTTTCGCAGATCACTGAATTTAATATTTTAATTCAAATTTTAACTTCTAAATTAAACACCTCATTTATTATAAACTTCCTTCTTTAGTAAAATGTGCAAGCATAAGTCAGACTTTGTTTGAGAGTACAAGGTCATAGTTATGAGCAACTATTTAATCATACTGTGCTATAATCAACTCCTGATGGACTTACATGTAGTATGGTGTGTTTCTAAACAGAAAAATGGTTCAACTTTTCTTCTACCCAGATCTGTCACCACCTGCTCCTCAGGGTACCCTGGGAATATTATAATCGCCATTCCTAAGGCCAATCACCACTAGTGCCCTTTTTTTGCCAGGCTCTCCTTTTTTAATTTTATCGTTATTTTCTGTTCTATTCTGTTCTGTTCTGTTCTGTTCTGTTCTACTTCTGCCCTCTCCTTTAAGCTTCTTATGCTATATTTCTGTTACTTCAGCTTCCAGAGTAGCTCTAGCCAAAGGGCATGTTTTTGGATTCTGCTCTGAAAAGTGATGATTTCACTACATTGAGGTGTTAGGTCTCCAGTTATCAGGGCTTTTTGTTCTTTTTTTTTTTCCATCCTGGCTCACTTGGCTGATGGAAATGCTCCCTTTGGCTCCTTCGTCACCTCCCAGTTTAATTCAGGTTTGGTGCCTTGCTTAGAATGTGAGATTGCCCCAAAGCTGCTGTCCAGATAATTCAGACTCTGCAGTAATTTCCAGGCAGAAGATAAAGAATTGACAGAGAAATCAGAGCTGGAGGCTTTTCCCTTAAAAATACATGAACTGCAAATGAGATGGAATAGGTACTTCTGGAGGCTAACTAGAATTTTTGCTCTTAAAATGAAAAGCCTATTACGAAATATAGGGAGTTGATTCAGCAGAATATATGTTATCTGAAAGTTGCATCAAGTCTCCTGACTAGTAACCTCTGATTAAACAGTGATGTACAAAGATTCCATTCTCCAATTTTCTCAGCTCCCTTAGGACCATAGAAAGAACACTGGTTTAGAGCATACACACCCTCCTGGAGGACACTGTCACAGCCCTGCAAGGTATTTCCACCTAGATTGCACTGTAATTGAGTCTCCAAAAGGCTCTTCCATCGTTCTATCAATCCAGCAGCTTCAGGATAATGGGGAACATGGTAAGAATGGTGAATTCCATGAGCATGTACCCATTCCTGCACATGATTTGCTGTGAAGTGAGTTCCTTGATCAGAAACAATACTGTATAAAATACCATGACAGTGGATAAATCATTTTGTAAGTTCACAGACGATAGTTTTGGCAGAAGCATTGCATGCAGGGAAGACAAATTCATATCCTGAGTATGTGTCTATTGCAGGTAGAGTGAATCACTGCTCCTTCCATGATGGAAGTGGTCCCATTGGTGCCACCAGGTAGCAGGCTGATCACCTCGGGGAATGGTACCACATCAGGGGCTGAGTACAGGCCTCTGCTGTTGGCAAATTGGGCACTCAACAGTGGCTATAGCCAGGTCAGCCTTGGTGTTTGGAAGTCCATGCTGAGTCCATGCATGACTGCTATCCCTAAAACATGGCAACTTTCTTTGAGCCCATTGGGCAATGACAGGAATGGCTGGGGAAAGAGACCAACTGGTATCCACAGAGCCAGTTTTTTCTATTTGACTATTAAAATTTTCCTTTGCAGAAGTCACCCTCTGGTGAGCATTCACAGGGGACACAAATATCTTCATATTTTCACTCATTCACCCCCTGCCCCAGACTTCGTCACCAATTTTCCAATCACATTCCTTCCAAGTCCCTGACAATGCAGTCAAACCATTAGTGACAGCCCATGAATCAGTGCACAAATGTACCTCCAGCCATTTCTCCTTCCAGGCAACACGAACAACCAGGTGCACTGCAAGAAGTTCTGCCCACTGGGAGTATCTCCCCTCATCACTATTCTTCAAGGATATCCCAGAAAGGGCTGCAGTGCTGCAGCTGTCTATGTTCAGGTGGTATCTGCATATTGCACAGAACCTTCTGTAAACCAGAACCAAGTTTTCCCCTCCTTAGTCAAGCGTTTGTAAGGAAGTCCCAAAAAGGTCATATCACTGGGCTGGGAAAGAGGACGTAATGTTGCAGGAGTGGTAACCACGGACATTTGGGCCACTTCCTCACGTAACTTACTTGTGCCGTCAGGACCCGTTCAAGCCCTATCTCGTACATACCACTTCCACTTTATTATGGATTGCTGCTGTGCAAGCCAAACTTTAGGGTTTGGTGGGTCAGTCAATACCCAGCTCATGATAGGCAGCTCAGCTTTCATGGTAACTTGGTGGCCCATGGTTAAGCATTCTGTCTCTACTAAGGCCCAGGAGCAGGCCAAAATCTGTTTCTCAAAAGGAAAGTGGTTATATGCAGAGGATATCAGGGCTTGGCTCCAAATCCTAAAGGTCTGTGTTATGATTCTCCTACAGGGGCCTGCCAAACGCTCCAGATGGCATCTCTATTTGCCACTGACACTTCCAGCATCATTGTATCTGCTGAATCATATGGTCCACGTGGCAAAGCAGCTTGTTCTGATCCCCATACAAAGCCAGCAGCTTTTCTGGTCACTCAGTAAATGGGCCTGAGTAGCACAATCAAATCAGGAATTTGTCATCTCCAAAATCCAAAGAGGCCAACTAAGCATTGTGCCTCTTTTCTGGCTATAAGAGGGGCCAGATGTAATAGCTTATTCACCACTTTAGAAGGGATATCTTGAAATGCCCCACACCACTGGACACCTAGAAATTTCACTGAGGCAGAGGCCCCTGTATTTTGTTGGATTTATCTCCCACCCTCTGGCATACAAATGCTTTACCAATAAGTCTAGTTGGGAGTAGTTGCTACTTCTTTCTCACTAGGTCCAATGAGGATGATATTATCAATATAATGAATGGATCATTGTAGTGGTTTGGTATTGTTTATGAATTTCAAAAATAGATTTTGGATTATGTTTGTAAACTCTTCTGTTCCTCTGGGCATATTAGACTGTATTGGATTCAGAGACTTCACTTTTACTTGATGCAATTATGATTAAGGCAGTGATTGGGCCATGTCAGTAGAGGTTGAGTCCCTGTTCCCTTGGTGGGCAGGGACTCATAGAGAAAACCACATGGCAGAGGAGAGAGTTTTGGAGTTTTTGGATGCTGGTATCCCAGGAAGTAAACACAGGAAAACATAGAGGAATGGAGATGACTCCACAGACACGGCAGAGGCCCTGGGAACAGAGAGAGTCTGATAGTTTACAGCTGACTTTTTGGAGAGACCAGAGAAGCTGAACCCGGAGAGGACTGAGCCCTGAGAGGAGGCTTACAGCTGATATTGGAAGAAGCTGGGACCATGGAGCCCTCAGAGGAAGAGGGAGGTTGAACCTTTGCAGATGCCAGCAGCCATCTTGCTCCACATGTGGCAACAGACTTTGGTGAGGGAAGTAACTTATGCTTTATGGCCTGATAACACTAAGCATCTACCCCAATAAACACCCTTTATGAAAACCAACAGATTTCTGGTATTTTGCATCAGCACCCCTTTTATTGACTACTACAATCAGTGTGATGACATGTGGGAGGGAGAGATGATCAAGGTCCCTCAGACAATATTAGGACAAAGGGCTGGAGAGTTGAATATACCCCTGAAGCAGGGCAGTGAAGGTATATTGCTGGCCTTTCTAGCTGAAAGTAAACTGTTTGTGGTGGTCCTTACTAACAGCGATTGAGAAAAAAAGCATTTGCCAGGTCAATAGCTGCATACCAGGTACCAGGGGCTATGGTGATTTCTTCAGCAATGATACCATATGTGGGACAGCAGTTGCAATTGGAGTGACCATCTGGTTAAGTTTATGATAATCCTCCAAGACCCATCTGTTTTCTACACAGGCTAAATAGGACTGTTGAATGGGGATGTGGTGGAAATCACCACCCCTGCATCCTTCAGATCCTTGATGGTGTCGCTGATTTCTTCAATGCCTCCAGGGATCCAGTATTGTTTTTGATTTACTATTTGCTAGGTAGGGGCAGTTCTAGTGCCTTCTACTTGGCCTTTCCTACCATGATAGGCCTCACTCCACAAGTCAGGGAACCAATTCTGCCCAGTACCTGAGTATGCCTATCCCAAATATGCATTCCAGAACTGGGGAAATAATGTATCCAGGAACCCACAGGACCCACCGTGAGACAAACCTGAGCTAAAAATCTATTGGTTACCTGACCCCCATTAAGCCTCTACTCTGTCTGGTGGGCCACAGGAATTTTTGGTATCCTGGAATTAATGTCACTTCTGAGCCAGTATCTAATAATCCATGAAATGTCTGATTATTTGCTTTTCTCCGAGGCACAGTTACTCTGGTAAAAGGCCATAGGTCTCTTTTGGGGAAGGCTGGGAGGAAGAGTAACAGTATATATTTTTAGCAATGTAACAGACTATTTCCCCAAGGGGACCCATCCTTCCCCACATTTGAGGAGTTCTCTGTCTGTAAACTGTCTCAAGTCTGGAAATTGATTAAGGAGCCATGACTCTGTTTTTGTAATTCAAGTTAGACCTTTGTTCACTTGACCTCAAACTCTTCTGCTTATACAGATCAAGTAGGAATTTAATAGACTTCCCATCTACTTTACTTCTAGTTATCCCATGACCTATTAGCCACTGCCATAGGTCTCTGCAATTAAGACTCTTTTAATTGCTGCTTTGAGTCCACTGTTCATTGTGGTAGCCATACCCACCTTGCCTTTGGCAATTAAGTCCTCCCACTAGGCTTCTGCCAACCTGGGATCCAATCATCCCCATTGTGCTTAGGGGTCCCAGTTCAGTGACAGCAGTTCCCACAGTAATCCCTGATCTACAGAGCAAAGCAACCACAGAGCTCTTCAGGGAAGATGGAGAGTTAGTCTTACAAATTTATTCCTCACAGAATGTCCTCTCGACATTCCTGGGGTGAGTGAGCTTGTCTTACAGGATGGATCCACTCTAGCATTCCAATAACTCTAAGCTTTTGGGTCCCTTCATCTACATTATTAGGTCAGTTCTGGCATTTTAACCTCAGGCAATGTCAGCCATCCTTTGGCCCATGTTTCAGCCAGCCTCCCAAACAATCTGCAAAGAACTCAGCAGAATTTATGGTTTCAGTGTCCCCACTGCCATCATTATCAATCCATATGCCCCCTTTCCAATTTTCAGGATTCCATTCCTTTCTAATCCATGCCCTCAGTTTAACAGCAGACGCTCTGCAAGGTTGAGAATTTAGGTTCCATAGTAACTCTGCTACTCACAAAATCAGGCATGCCTAAGAAATCATTTGACTTAATGAAAAGTGGCAGATTCCTTTTGGAGTCTATGACCAAGCTAAAGCTCTGCCACCAACCAAGCTTTGAGCCATAAAGGTTGGGTTGTTTGATTTTACACTCTAGTAATTGATTTTAAGGCACAAAAGAGGAGGTAGAGATGCAAATCCAGGTAAGAGCCTAATTGTCAGCTGTCCACTATGTGTGTATGTAGGAAGAGTAAAAACTGAGATATGCAAATATGAAGCTATCTCATATTTGTCATACCCTAACTTTGGACTTAAATTGAATGGATTTTTTTATCCTGTGTTTAGAATTCAGCTTCACTTCATTTGAAGATGAAAATGCATTCAAAAGAATGTGCAAATCTCTCTCCACTTACTTCCACACAATCCTGCATAGGTTAATATTGTTGGATGTTTTAGACAAAAGATTTAGGTACATCAACATGCCATCAGACACATGTTCTTTATTCATGACAGACACTCTAAGGAAGCTCTTGGTCTAAGTGCCTTTGGGTAGAGTATTGTCTTCCCTTGCATGTGCAAACTTCAAGTCCACTGAAGGTAAAAATACTTAGATTAAAATCATTATCAAGATATTATAAATTATTTCAACTAATTATTCAAAAAAATTCCAAATATTTTTCCAAATGATGTATGCGGATACCACCCCCTCCAGGAGGAGGATCTTGATCCCTCCCACCCCCTTAAGTGTCAGCTGCACTTAGTGACTCGTCTCCAAAGAACAGAGTATGGAAAGGAAAAATTGTAGCTTTCCATTCCAGGAACCTGGTAAACATGACCATAACCAAGTGATCAGGATTAACATGGCCCATGGTAAGTCATATGGACATCATGTGTCTCCGATGTGATGTAAGGAGACATGTACTTCACCTCTGTGGCGTCCTTCCCCAAAGCTCCAGTCTCATGATGAGGAAAACATCAGAAAAACCCAAATTGAGAAACAGTCTGTAAAATATCTGACCAGCATTCCTCAAAACAAGACCAAAAAAAAAAAACCCACAAGGAAAGACAGAAAATGTCATAGACCAGAGGGGGCCAGGCTGGGAGAAGGGATGACTAAAGGCAACGCAGAGTCCTAGATGGGATCCTGGGAGAGAAAAAGGACACTAATGGAAAGACTGGGTGAATCTAAATATAGTCTGAAGTTTAGTTAATAGTAAGGTACCAAATGTTGGTTTCTTAGTTTTGAAAAATGTACCACAGTAATGTAAGATGATAACGAGCAGAAATTGAAACCGGCTGAGGGGTATCATAAGAACTCTTTGTTCTCTCTTTGCAACTTTTCTGTAAATCTAAAGTTATTCCATAATGAAAAGTTTATTACAATAATAAACATACGTGTCATTATGAAGCAAAGCATCAAGCCTTATGTCTTACAATATCATTAAACCTAAATTGTAAGCCCACATTTACAATTCTGTATATAATACAGGGTTTGAAGTATAGTTCTTTAAATCTAAACAAAAAAGTAACAAAATGCCGCTGCTTGTTTACCTTTTTAAGATGTAAAACATTTCCTGTGTTCCAGAATGTTGAAGGGTCATGGATTATGTCATGTGGGATTACTCATGACACAAAACATACTGAAACTCCCTGTCCATAAAACCAAAGCTTATTCCTGAGATGATTCAAAAGATATCATCTTTTACCACATGTCAATGTAACCCATCCTGAACCAAACAAAAACTTTCTAGGGAGTTTGAAAGTGCAGTTTTCTGCCCGCAACCCTGAGAGAATCTTCATTTAATGATTTATCATTAAAATTTGCTTTGGGAGTAGGAGATCAAGTCATAGAATGTTTGCTTGTGTTTTCCCTTGAAGCTCTGATACTCAATTTTCTCACAGTTATTCAAAGTTGAAGGCTCTGGTTGTTTAGATTTGATGGAACGTTTTGTTTACCCATATATGAACAACACTAAATAAAAAGAATTTATTTCAAGGTTCATGGAATTTTAAGAGAAAATATAGCAGACATCCACTGTAAAATCACTACATCATAAACTAACATTAGCATGTTGCATGTCATGTTGTGCAACAATCTGAAAAACCTTCCTGCTAATTTCCAAGGGCTTTCCAGCCTTTCCCCACCCCACAGTTCAGTTAGGCTTTGAGGTTGGTTCTTTGAACCCAGGTCATGACTAACACCCATAACAAAACAGAAAGGAAACCCCTTCCCACTTGCTTGGCAACATTAGCGACTAAAGTGTCTGAATAAGATGCTTCTGATCCAAATGCAGATATGATTCTAGATGATCTACCCCCTTCCCAGTTAGTATCACTCACAGACTCCAAATTCCCTGGGAGCCTCTTCCATGCCCCTCTCTCTAAAGTATCACTTGTTTGGCAAATATCTGAAAGCAAGATCCTGCTCCCTAGGCCCACCCACACCAGACATCTACAGGGAGACTTCTACACGTGGCCCTAATTATTTATCCATACTGTCAGAACTTGCAACCGTAACTGGACCCAGCTATTACTATCTCTCCCCTGCATCCACCCAACAAACAAGTTTTTATTCAGCATATAAAATGTTTGAGAATCTAACAACATATAACCACTACAATAATTTTGCCAAAAAAAATATTTGCCTAATTCCTAGTTTCATACAGTTGTGTTTCTTCTCAGAATTCCCTAAGAAACTGGTGTAGGCAGAAAAATGTAAACCAAAGATATCTACATCCTTACCCCTAAAACGTGTGAATATTTTCTATTCCAGGGCAAGCTGGAATCACAATTACAAATGAAATTAAGATTGCCAACCAGCTGACCTTAAAATGAGCTCAGGTGGACCCAAGGTAATAAGATTCTTTATAAGTGAAAAAGTTTAGGATCAGAGAGAGAGATTTAAAGGTTCTACACTGCTGGATCCAAAAATGGAGGAAGGAGCCACAAGCCAAGGAATGCAAGCACCCTCTAGAAGCTGAAAGAGGCAAGAGAACAGATTTCACCTAGAGCCTCCATAAATGAGTGCAGTTTGGATGACACCTTGATTTGCACCCAGTGAGAGCCAGTTCAGACTTCTCACCTCAAGAACTGTCTAATAGTAAATTTGTGTTGCTGCAAGACACTATGTTTGTGGTAATTTGTTACAGCAGCCAAAGGAAACTAACATATGCACGAATTAAAATCATTTTAAAGTTCTATTCTGTTCACAGAATTATCTCTCTTTCCTTCCAGAATCAAGGGTTGTATATTTCATCTTGGCCCTTTCCTTGAGTGGTAATAATTTTTCCGAAATGTCTGGGACACTCTGTTGTCTATTCATATTTATGAATAGAGAAAGCAATAAGAGTGTCAATCTTTGTGAAGTTCCATTTCCCCACCAGCCCTCTGCCCTGACTGAAAGTACTGATTTCTTGCTCTATGCACCTGAGTAAGGGGAAGCAATGGAAAAACCTTCCTTCGAGAGCAAAATGTTCCCACTCACCACCTCTGTGGTAGAATATCTGCAAAAACAGCCACCAATAATCTCTCCTATTCATGCACATGCAGGCCATTTCCCCATCAAATGGTGGACTCTCTCCCCAGCCCTCCTTGAAACTGGGCTGGCCTTGTGATTTGCTTCCCAATGGTACAAGGTAGAAGTGATGCTATGTGACTTAAGAGACTTTGAAGCTCCCATGTTTGTTTGTTTTGCATATTTAGATTGGAGCTATTATATAGGGAATCTTGGGCTTCAGGCAATATGGAGACCAAAAGGACCAGCGAGTCTACAGATATTCTGAACATACCAGCTGATGTTCATGATGTGGGTATGGAGACATCTTGCATGTTTTAGTGCCAGTTGAGCTCCCAGCAAAACATAATTGAGTTACCTGAAGAAGAACCACCCAGCAGAGCCTAGCCAACTCATAGCATTCTGAGGGAAAAAATAAACCATCATTGTTTGAAGACATTACATTTGCAATACTTTTCGTTCCCCAGGATTCAGTAATGCAATCACTTCTCACATCTAAAGGAGAAAGAGTTGCTCAACTGCCCTTCTTTGGAGCTGGTGTCTCTGCGTAATGGAGCTGGACTCAGATGTGATCTCTTTTCACAAGCCTTTCATGCTATCTTACTGGAATTGTAGTTGGTGCTAGGGTTTAAGATATATCTAGGGGATTTGAATCTCTGGACTGACAATGATAGCCAGGCCCTGAGCCTCAACAGACTTCAGCTCCTACACTCTGATTTAGTGGACTTACCCCACTCAGCTAACATGGAGTTGAAGAATGTCAACCACCACACCATGGAACCTAGAGTGCCTACAACTGAAAGCAGGAGGATTGCATCCAGTATCCATGTGGAATCTAAGCCCCCTCTTGACATAGATATGGAATGGACACAACCAAGCCAAGGTCCACAGGAAGGAGGAATACAGTAAGGATTAGAGTGGACTTAATGATATTCTATTCATGAACTACTGTGGTTAAGAATCGAGAAAATGTGGCATTGGTGTGGAAAAAGTGGCCATGGTGGCTGCTGGGTGTGGGGAATGGGAGGAAGAGATGAGATGTGGAGGCATTTTCGGGACTTGGAAATGTCCTGAGTGGTGCTGCAGGGACAATTGCCAGACATTGTATGTCCTCCCATGGCCCACTGGATGGAACATGGGAGAGTGTGGGCTATGGTGTGGACCACAGGCCATGGGGTGCAGCAATGCCCAGAGATGTACTCACCAGATGCAATGGATGTGTCATGATGATGGGGGAGAGTGTTGCTGTGGGGGGAGTGGTGGGGTGGGGGCGGTGGGGGTGAATGGGGACTTCATATTTTTTGAATGTAATATTTTTTAAAAAATGAATAAATAAAATTTTAAAAAAAAGAAAGAAAGAGTTTAGTCTTGGGTGTCAGCTCCCACCTAAGAGTGCTAAATAAGCATACCCCACCTTTCTTTAGGGAACAGTCTTCAGGTTTTATCTTGAGTGTACATGTAGATGCTGCATTCTCTGCATGAACAGGAATAGAAAACCCTGGGCAGGAGTAGTGGAAGGCATCTGGCAAAGCAACTGACAGCCAGTCCTTCTATCAATCATCACTCCAAAAGCTTCCCCATTTACCACTTTGTCTTTTTATCTACAGACTCTTTGCAGTTTTACTAGTAGGAACAATTTCTACCTCCCCCATAACCTCTGTGTATATTCTGGGCTGCAACGTTCTTTCTTCTCTCTTATCCATCCAAACGATGCCTTCCATACACTTATCAAAATGACTGGCAAGCTTACAGGTTTTTGCCTCATTTTCAGAGTTCTTATAGATGTACTCCAGTTGTAACTGTTTAAAGCCATTTCAATGAAATTAGGTGAATGAGAAATAACCTACCTGTGTTCAATCCACTCCTTGAACTAGGAATGAAAATATTAAGAAAAACCCTCCAATTGTCAATGCTGATGGAGTGAAAAAACTGGTATCCTTATACATGGCCAATGGTATTGCCAATCAATATGCCAATATTGTCATATTGATGATATATATGGTCATAAATAACAAAGAAACCTGGCCCACCTAAATTCTGCATTCTCTAGAAATGGACATATTAAAATGCTTGGGCCTCAAGACCTTGACTCTGTTCTAGGCTCTTAACCATGCCAATTGGCTCATAACAGATCCTTCATCAGCCAGACCAAGATTAATGTAGTTCTCCAGGACATTTCCAACTGAAAATAAGTCGGTTCCCTGCTATTATTTTTAAACAAACAAATAAACAAACAAAACACAGGAGGTTTTAGAGGCTGAAACCTCCTTCTGAAAGAAAGAAGAAAAAAAAAGCTGACTAACGAATGAAATGAGGCTGCCTCTTGGAAAAACAAAGGAAGCCAGAGAAAGCTGTGGAGACACGTAAGTAAGTCCCCCTGGTTCCAGCAATCCAGATGCACTTTCCCTTCCTGCTGTTCTGTAAGACACCATGGTGTGCTTCTAAGCAATTTCTCCTTTATTTCTAAGCTAGTTAATGTCACTTGAACACAAGTAGGTCCTGATGAATATTTCTTTCAAGAACCATTAAAAGAAGGTTTATAAATTTTCACCCAGTAATTTCCCTTCTAAAATTTTCTCCTAACAATCTAAGTCCTGGAAAAATCTATGTGCTGAAAGATATATTCATTGCTACATATGTCTCATTTGTAACAACAAAATCTAAAAGATGGAAACAATTAAATAGTCAATTGTATGTGAATTGTCAAATAAAGGATATCATCTTCATAACCATATCTTCAAGAATGTAAAATGTCCATTGAGTCTGGTGCATATTTGTTTGTTTCTAGATGTTTTGCTATTAAAACATTTATAGTGTTAGGTTTAAAATGTTAAGATATATTATAAGATGATTACAACTGTTCTAAGAAATATGCATTGGAAAAAGGTCTAGAAGGAAATAAACCAAAATTACAGTGTGAATAATACATGCTAAAGCTTCTGGCCACATTATACATTTTTACAGCAAGCAATCTTTGGAAAATTGTTAGAAAATTAGTAGTTAACAATTACATCAGTGAAAAATATGGCCCTTTCTGTCTCTCTAAACTCACAAGTATATGAAGTTAATGGGGGGTATTTTGGCTAGATAATGTTATAATATTATATTCTGCTTTCTTGAATTCTTAACCTCTATTTAGAGATGCAAATCATGTGGGCAGTTCACTGCTCTTTGGTATTCAGTTAACCTATTTTTGCTCAGCAGAAATAAAATGCAAATCAAGATCCCTGCAGGACAAGTTAGTAATATCCAGGACATTATTGTTTGGTAATCATGCAGTTACTCACCTAGGGCAACCAGCTTTTCGATGACCCATAATCATTCCATTGGGGTAATTACACGTTATACAGTTTCATTTTTAAATGGCTTTTTTCAATGAAAGCAGAAATTTGATTACTTTAGTCAGTTTTCTCTTGCCATGTGTTTGGACAACTAAATAAAATCTTCTCATTGACCATCAACTATTAATTACTTCCAACTTATTGCAAAATTCCTAAGAATTCTTTAATATTAAAGCAACATGTTAGTCATTGTACTAAAAAAGAAGAATTTTTTAAAAAGAAGACCCATCCAGTAATTAATACCTGTGATTCATTTCCCGAGAACAGACTAACAAAGGAAAACTTTTAAGGAGACTCAAATTACTGTTCTAGAATGATTAAGGTAGTTATTACAAGTTAATTGAATATCAGTTGATTATACAAAGGAACATTTACTGGGTATTTTCAGAGGGTAAAGATTAATTCAGCAAGCAGCTAACCATTCAGTATTCAGGTAATTACCCATCCCCCTTTGCTTCCATCTCAAAGTCTTACTATGTTACACAAGACCTGATAACTCAGTTATCACATAACGTTGCTGTGCTTGTTATCCACAGGTACACATGGGACACCCATGGAGGAAAACACTAGAAGGTTTTCCTGCCCAGATGGAGCTGAGTTTCTGCCATCCTCTCTGATTTCCACTTTCACTTTTAGGATCTCATGTAAACCAATCCCCTCACATGGCTTTCTATTGAGCCTGAGACACCCTTCATGCACCCCTGACTTTTAACAGTTCAGAAACATGTCTGTAGACTTTCAAACCTTGCACTGGAGAAACACTTTCCGTTTCTTTTTGAAAGGGTTGAAATAAAAACTAATTCAGCTTTGGGGCTGCTCACTGCCATGTTCACCATGAGTCAAGCTGCCCAAACTGATCACAGCAGAAAGCAACCAGGATGTGGACAGTTTCCAAGGTGACAAGAGCAGCACATCCTCCATGTTCTGTCAGGTAAATATTATTTTCTGTCATCAAGAAAATCCTGCATAATCATAATCATGTCTCTAAAATAATCATATCTTTCTTCTTCCCAAGGAAATCATTTGTACCTAATCAATCCCCATCTATGTCAACTAGGTTGTAGTATAGAATTGGCATAAGGTTGAGAGAACTGGAAGTGGGGGCTGAAGAGAGAGGAGAAGGTCACCGTGATGGAAAAGGTATTTCAAAAATTTTTTCCCCAAAGATAACTAAGTTTTTATCCATGTGACTAATAGCCAATTAAAGAAGACTACATACTAAAGTATCTAACTTTATATTATCAAGTATACTATGAAATTTTTAATTCAGAGATCAAATAAGTTTTTTTCACATTCTGAACACACTGTGTTGTCTTTTACCCTGCCTATGAAGATAATGGAAACTTGAAGATGCTGACAGATGTCTTAGCCACCACAAGAAAAGAATACACCTCAGAATAACACCAATGGATCTGAGACAGGAAGATTGTGCTAATGACAGCATTTGCACTTCTAGATCCAGCCATGTCTGAATCTAGTGAACCCCCTTTACATAAGAAAATAAAATGTCTCTCTTTGCTTACACTAACTTGAGTTGAGTTTCTGTAATCTACAGAGAGTCTGACAAGTAAATTTCCCTAATACTTCACCAAAAATAATATTTAGGAAATAAAAACCAAGGAAAAAATTCACTAACAGGAAGCAAAAAGGAAGCAGATATAACCGTAAGCCATACATTTTAAAAAGTGGCACTAAGGAAAGAAATAGAAGTTTCTACCTAAATACTAAGAATTGAAGTTGGGATTAAAGGACTAGAGGTGAGATCAGAATGATTTTTGATATAGAATTAAAGCTAAACAACTTTTAAATGATGGTAATGTCATAGCATTAAAATATAACAATTATAATGTATTAGGGTTCTGCAAAGAAACAGAACCAACAGGAAAATTAAGTAAAAGATTTATTATAGGAATTGGCTGGTGTGACCATGGGGATTGGCAAGTTTGAATTTCATAGAAAAGGCCACAAATTGGAAATTCCAACGAAGGTGAGGATAGATTCCCCAGAAGAAGATGGCCAGCTGAAGTAGAGATGGAAATTCTCTCTTCTGACAGATGAAATCATCACTTCTTCTTTTAAGGCCTTCAACTGACTGGATGAGACTCACTGCTGAAGGCAATCTCTTCTGTTATGTAATCAGCCATAGGTGCAATCTACTGACTAATGATTTAAATTCACAAAATAATCTTCCCAGTAACCATCAGGCCAGTGCTAGCTTGACCAAACAACTGAACTCCATAACCTAGCCAAGGTGACACATGAAATTAGTCATCATAAATATTATAACCATCAAACATGAGGAGATGAGGGAGAAGTGAAAGGATGGATGAAGGTCCATTAATACTGCTTAAAGTTTAAAAATAATTCACAAAAAGGCAAATAATGACATCAGTTCATTATAGTTTTTCCAAATCTGTCTTAAACCTTGAAGCTATTTTTAAGATAAAATTTCTCAAATTGAAGAAACAATATGAAGTTCAGCAATTCTTTCACTGTTGTCTTTGTAGTTATTTTACGTAAAAAATATAAATATAACACTGTAGTGGTTTGAAACTGTAAGTACCCAAAAATACCTTCTTAAACCTTATCCACGCCAGTGGATGTGAACCCATTGAAAGTAGGACATTTTGCTTCAGTTAAGGTGTGGCCCACCTCAATCAGCATTTTTTTTTTCTTTTGGAAGAATGTTTATAGCAGGTTTATTTATTTATTTATTTATTTATCTATTTATTTATACTTTTTTTATTTTTTGTCTTTATTTGTTTTTTTAGTATTACATTCAAAAAATATGAGATCCCCATATGCTCCCCACCACCCTCACCCCACTCCTCCCCCCTTAACAGCAACCTCCTCCATCATCATGAGACATTCATTGCATTTGGTGAATACATCTCTGAGCACCGCTGCACCTCATGGTCAATGGTCCACACCATAGCCCACACTCTCCCACAGTCCACCTAGTGGGCCATGGGAGGACATACAATGTCCAGTAACTGTCCCTGCGGCACCACCCAGGACAACTCCAACCCCTGAAAATGCCCCCACATCACATCTCTTCCTCCCACTCCCTACCCCCAGCAGCCACCATGGCCACTTTCTCCACACAATTGCCACATTTTCTTTTATTACTAATCACAATAGTTCATGAATAGAATATCAGTAAGTCTACTCTAATCCATACTCTATTCCTCCATCCTGTGGACCTTAGAATGGTTGTGTCCACTCCACATCTATATCAAGAGGGGGCTTAGATTCCACATGGATGCTGGATGCAATTATCCTGCTTTCATTTGTAGGCACTCTTGGCTCCCTGTGGTTGACCTTCTTCATCTCCATGTTAGCTGAGTGGGGTAAGTCCAATAAATCAGAGTGTAGGAGCTGAAGTCTGTTGAGGCTCAGGGCCTGGCTATCACATGGTCAGTCCAGAGATTCAGGTCCCCTGGGTATACATTAAACCCCAGCACCAACTACAGTTCCGGTAAAAGTAACAGGAGAGGCTTGTGGACAAAGATCAGCATGGGTTTTAATCCTATTATTGGAATCCTTTATAAACAGAAGGAAATTCAGAGAGAAAAAATCCCAGAGGGAGCACAGCAGCTGAACATCACTGTAACCTTGAAGAAAAGGAAGAGACCAAAAGATGCTGCCATGTGCTTTACCATGTAACAAACTAAGGACCAAGGATCACCAGCAGCTGGCCCTCAAACACAACAGTCTTCAGGGAGAAAGCATCACTTTGATGACGACTTGGGTTGGGCTTTCTTTTAGCCTCAAAACCATGAGCAAATAATTTCCCATTGCTTAACCTGACCCATTTCATGGTATTTGCTTGAGCAGCCAAGATAACTAAAATAAGCATTTTATATTTTAAAAGTTGTAGAGAGCATAATCCCATTTTATACACCCTAAAATAATTGATTGCCTTTGTATTTATAAATAGGAAGATGTCTAAACTAATAGTCATGAGATGACCATTATTTTATCTACATGGTCAGTTCATTTTCACAGTATATATATTTTTTTACTATACTTCTAAATTTTTTTAAAAAGAAACTGGATGCAATTCTCCTGCTTTCAGAATTGTTAGTATTTTGTGTTTCGCTTGAATTCATTAGAGTGAGCCTTGTATAATTTTTACAAAAAAATAATAATAAATATTGCCTTAAGAAATTATATGCTCTTATTCTTTGTAGTTTTCTAATTGCCATTTTATTCCTCTCTGGTAGAAATGATAACCACAAACAAATTGCAAATTCATCATGCCTGATAGAGTCAGGCTCATTTACGGTTCAATCCTATTTGCACTGCCTTTACATTATACTAGGGTCCAGATATATATATATATATATATATATATATATATATGTAAACAAAACAGACAGAAATTCTCCCTGCATTGGAGCTTAAATTCTACTGGGGGAAGCAAACAAACAAACAAAAAAGAAATAGTCAAATCAATGAAATAACTACAAGCTATAACAGCATTGAAAGGGAATCAAAGAAGGAAATGCATAGGAACTAATAGAGGGAGACATGGAGGCTTGGAGAGAGAAAAATCTCAACTTGGAGAAATTGGGAAGAAGAGCATTCCAGGCGGGGGGACAGAATTTACAAAGGCTCCCCAGTGTAAAAAAGCTTCCTGTGCTCAAGAAACTTCTAAAAAAGACAGTAAGGAAAAGAATGAGGGTGGGAGGGGCAAGGAGGCACAAGATGAGGTTTGAGAAGGAGGCGATGCATGTCTCTGGGGCATGCAAGCTTTGTCAGACACTGTGAGGACCTTAGATTATATTTCAAGTGTGACTGAAAAAATTGATGTGTGCTGAGCATGAGAGCAATTTTATACACTTAATATACTGAGAAGGTAGATTACTTTGGCTGCTGTGAAAAGGATGGATGGTGGGGCAAGAAGATGGCTAGAAGAGCAGATAAATAGCTATTGTCATTGCCCAAATTGTATGATGATGCTGAGTGTCTTAAAAAGAAAATGGCTGCTCTTCTTCTATGCATATGGTACCTGGAATCCAAAGGAAAGTCATGAGCAGAAGATAAAATTTTAGAAGCCATTGTCATAAAGATTGATTTAAAGCCATGAAAATGATTAAAATCACTTAAGGAGAAAGTACAGTGAGAGAAGATTCTCTAGAATCTCTTAGAATACTAACATTTGGAGCTCGGGCAGAGAAGCAAGAACTAGGAGAGAAAAGGAAGGAGCAGCTGCTGTGGAAGGCAGAAACAGCCAGAAGAGTGTTTTAAGAAGGAAGGTGAGCCTGAACCTGGCAGATGCCAGCAAGCAGGTAAGTAAAATAAGAAACAAATGTATTCATTGGACTTGGCAGCATGGAGTTATTTGAAGATGACAAGAGCAGTTTAAAAGAAACAGTGGGCATACAGTCCAGGCTGCAAAGGTTGGAAACAGGAAGAAAGTGAGATCAAAGAAAGTTTGACTATGATGAGGATTTGACTGTCTTAAAAAAAGACAAGAGGGAGCAGATGTGGCTCAAGTGGTTGAGCACCTGCTTCCCATAAGGGAGGTCCCAGGTCTGGTTCCCCATGCCTCCTAAAAACAAAAAACCCCAAGCAAACATGTGGGGGAACCAACATATGGGAGCCGATGTGGCTCAATGGTTGCACGCCGGCTTCCCACATACGAGGTCCCAGATTCAATCCTCAGGCCCAGTACCTAAAAACAAACAAGAGTTCTTTTTTTTCCCCCTGTATAATGTAACATCCAAGTATACTAGTGCCTGTACTGATGATTCTAGGATATTGAGGCTGAAGCTAGACATCAGTGTTCAGCTTTCATTTCTGCTATCTCAATTTTAGCACAGGGCTTCAATCGTCAAGGTTGCCTCATGGTCACATAATGGCTACTAGCTCTAGCCATCACTTACAAAGTCCTAAAGAGGAAAAACGAAAGAGGAAAGGCAAAAGGAAGGCTGCCAGTTGAGGAAGAATCTTATAAACAGTTTCCCAGAAGCAGCACTAATGACTTGCATTTGCATTTCCTTAGCCTCATCTATCTTCAAATGAAACTGGAAAATATGTTTGGGCACAATACTAACCCTCAGCAAACCCAGGGGGCTATGGGGGCAGGGGAGAATTGTTATTGGTAGAAACCTGACCCTCTGCCACAGCCCGATGGCACGTCGGGTGTGAATGACCCTGCAGAAACGGACAGACTGGCGGGGACTGGGAGAGAGGGAGGAGCAGGAGTAACATTTTTACATTTTGACGTCTTTTTAATGAATAATTGTTCTCTCCTCCCATTAGATCAATGGCATCCATTGCTTTGAAAGGAGGTCAGAACCATCCCGGGACAAGGTAGTCAAGTGAAGCTGTCAGTGGATTTTTCTTCTTAACTTAAAACTTCCAGGGAGGCTGATGCTAAAGCTCTTTTGAACTAGCAAAAGCCTGGAGCTTTTGAGGTAAATGATTTTGCTCTGAAAACCAAAAGGACTTGGGCAGGAAGATGAAGGCAAAGGAAGGAGCTCTGGAGAAAGGAGATGATCCCAGTTAACAATGGTATTCGGAGGATTGCAGGGAATTTCCTCACACTGGAGTAGGAAACCAGCAGTGCTCGCTCCCCCCTGCCCATTATTTGACCTGGAGAATATAAAAAAACAGATACAGTTGATTGTGCCTGAAGATTGAGGGAGAAGGCAAGATTTTAGTTGACTTCCAGGCTACTTGAGAGATGAGGGGTGAAAGGTAGAACTCTCCAGTATGTTTGGGAATCTAAATTAGACAGAAGGCTCTACGCATCCCTTCCCACTTGGAATCCCAAGAGGAGGCTGGTTCCCAGAGTGTCCCCCCCACAGAGAGAGGTTACTACAGGGTAGAGATGGGAAGAAAGCAAATACAAAGAGGCCGGGAAAGGCCCTCCCCGACCCCAGGCTCCCTCAGTTCTGATCATGCCTGGAGGAGATTCAGAAAATTCCTCTGGACCTTTGGGTGGAACATAACTGAAAGGGTCGCTAAAATAGGGGTGAGGAGGCAAAGAGACCACATAGCAGGGGTGGCCATGTGGACAGTCCAAAGCTGGAGCCCAACAGAGGACTCTTCCAAGACTCAGAGGTAGGCAGGGTCAGGTGGGGGTTTGGTCGGCAGAGGGAGTGGGCAGACCTCCCCAGGTACAAGCATGGAGGAGCTACACAAGCAGTGGATGCTGCAGAATGCCCAAAAAACCCAACGAGGCACTTCAGGAAAGCCTGCAACTCCAGAGGAACCCCTCCTTCAGTGCCATGCCGTGTGCTTCCCCAATCCCAGATGGCACCCAGGGAGGACATAGAAGTGAATTTGAAGTGGTCCAGCAATTTCCCAAAGAAACTCTCTTAAACAGGAAGAAAAAGAGTTATGCAAAGAAGAAACACAACTTTTGAGCAAGCTGAGTTGCATTGGTGAGCTGAACTGTTCGATATGGTAGCTCTAGCCATCTGTAGTGATCTAAGCCCTTGAAATGTGGCTAATCTGAATGGAAATGTCCTGTAAATATAATACAAATGCAGGATTTCAAAGACACAATATAAAGAAAAAAGAATATAAATAGCTCTTTATTTATGTTGTATATTGACTACAGGTTTAAATGATAATAGTTTTGATATATTGATTAAATCTAATATACTATTAAAATTGATTTCTCCTGTGCCATTTTTCTTTTTTTAAAAATAAATGAGTTTACTAGGCAACCTGAAATTACATATGTGGCTCACATTTGTGACTTGCTTTGCATTTTTATTTGGCAGCATCGTTTTGAAGAAATAAAGAAAGTTCTATTTCTGTCCATAGGAAGCCTGAATCAAGGGACATTATAAAAGCTACAACCTTTCGAAGGTGCATTCGTTATCTATTGCTGTGTAACAAATTATCCCAAAAGTTAGTGGTTTAAAACAACTGTCTCTATTATCTCACACAACCATGGGTCAGGAATCTGGGTGTCGGGTGTCGCTTACCTGGGCGTCTCTGGCTCGGGGTCTCTCACAGGCTGCTGCCAAAGTGTCAGCCAAGGCACAGTCGTCTCGAGGCTCGACTGGAGAAACGTATGTTTCCAGGTCCACACAAGTGGTTGTTGACAGGTGTAGTTCTTCCCAGGCTGCTGGACAGAGGACTGTGGGTTGTTGCTGGCTGTTGGTCTGCAGCCACCTTGGGTACCTTGCCATGTGGGCCTCTCCAAAAGGCAGCTCTGAAATGGCAGGTGCTTCATCAGAGCATGCATGTGGGAGAGCACAGTCCAGATGGAAGTCAGTCTTTTCGAACCTAATCTTGGCAGTGATGTCCCATCACTTTTGTCATATTCCGTTCATTTGAAACTTGTCACTGCAACCAACCTATACTCGAAGGGGATGGCACAAAAGGATGACTCTCAGGGGGTGGGATCACTGGGGCCAATTCAGAAGCTGTCTGCAGGGAACATAAAAGAATACCAAACACACCTGAAATGGGCGACCTAAGAGGGAAGGGCACACTCCCTGCATCATAACTGAGCCCGAGAGGAGCATATAGGTGCAGGGGGAAGCAGATTGCTTTCATTGGTGGTGACAATGTGCAGTATGAGGCCCGATGGCATTTTTATTTTATCTTGGTGAAGAATGAGGCAAGGCATTCTGCCAAAAGAGAAGATGTGTGTGGTTTGGAGACAAGAGGAAGGTCTGAAAGAGCAACCTCAGTGAATGGGAAAGAACACTTGCTAAAGAAATGAGTAGAACCACCAGGCAATGCCAATTACACGTTTAAAACAATCTGAAAGTAGAAAGGCAGTCAGCTCAATTGTGTGATTTTCTCTACCAACTTTCAGCTGTCGAGGTACTAGCTTGGGAAAAGTGGCAAGAAATATATGCCAGCTCTGGGGTAAGAAAAACTTTTCATCTGTGTGTCAGTGCAGTGAAGAATTAATAGTGCGATTTATACTCATTTATATTTCTCTCCATCGGCTCTTCAAGCCCACCCTGCCCAGCAGGCATCTTTCAACTCAGCAGGACATCAAATTAAACAGCCTGGTGTGTGAGCATTTGCTAGGGCTCCCTTGGACCTGTGGTGCATGCTAATACCCAGTTTTATTCCTCTCTGCACCCTGTATGGCTGCTCAGTGGGCAAATCTCTCCAGGACTTCAAAGGAGATGTATAACATGGAAAAGACCCAGGGGCTCTGTCTGCACATCACAGATAAAGATTAATGATAATGACCTCCAAGAATATTGCTAGATCGTCCAACCTAAAACTGTTTGAATCTAACATATCTGATAAGAAACAGATACCACTTATGAATGATAGGCTCCAGTATGCCTGTAACTTACCCAGTGGTTGGTTACTTGGTTTCTTGGCTGCTTCTTACTCTTTTGCTTACCTGCTTCATTTAAATTAATAGAGAAGACAAGTCAGTTAAGTAGAGCAAAAACAGCACTCCTCCCCCCAAATGCACCTCTCCACTAGGATGACCAACTCATCCCAATTTTGTCTAGAACTCTCCCAGTGTTAGCATTGAAAGTCTCACATCCTATCTTTGTTCCCCTTGAACTTCCTATCTTAAGGTGGGTGGAAGAATTATTGGAAATAAGGTTCATAATCACCTAGCACATTACTAAGCATATAGCAAGTGTTTAATAGTGACTAATATGATTTTTGTAATTATTAATGTGATAATGGAAAATATTATTACATATTCTCTCCAAATTACAAAATTGCTCCCATCTTGAAAGTCTCATGCAATTCAAATTTTATGTTAAGTCAAAGATGCCACTTTATTGTCCCTGTGGATTTAAAAGATGCAGAGGAGTTTGCCTGTATTTGTCTGAATGTACCTTCATTCCAAATGCTTTTCAGGTTAAAATTGCCAAAGTAAGGTCATGTGTACTACAAAAATTAGTACAATTGGTAATGTGTTTAAATTAAACTTATTATGCTTTTAAACTTATGCCCTTTGCTGTTGTATTAGTTATCTGTTGCTGCATAACAAATTACCCCCAAAACTTACCCACTAAATAACAAATATTATTTATCTCACAGCTTCTGTGGGTCCCTATTAGGGTACAGCTTAACTATGCCCTCTTCTTCAGGGTCTTTCACTGCTGCAATCAAGAAATGGGCTGGGCTGGAGCCATCTTAAGGCTCAAGTGGGGAAGGATCTGCTTTCAAACTCACATGGCTGTTTTCAGGATTTAGTTCTTCATGGGCTGTTGAACTGAGGGTTTCAGGTCTTCTCGTCTGTGGTCCAGAGGCCACCCTCAGCTCCTTGCCATATGGGCATCTCCATCATGGCAGCTGGCTTCATCAAAGTGTGCAAGCCAAGAGGGCAACGGAGAGAGACTATTAGTAACATAGAGGTCACAATCTTTTGTAACATAATCTTGTCTGTTGATTAGAAGCAAGCCACTAGGTTCAACCCATACTCAAGAAGACAGATGTAGCAGTTTGACATGGTAATGAATTCCAAAAATAGATATTGGAAAAATAGATATTATGTTTGTAATCTGATCTGTACCTGGGCATGATTAAATTATGATTAGGGCTTTGACTGGGCCATATCATTAGGGCATTTAGTTCCCACCCCATTATGGGTATAGACTCACAGATAAAAGGCATGGCAAAGGACAGTGTTGAGGATTTTTGATGTTAGAGTTTTGATGTTGGAATTTGATGCTATGCTAAAGTCTTAAGCTGGAAGTAAGCACACAGAGAAAAGTAAGCACACAGAGGAAAGAGAAGCAAGCCCCGGGAAGAGAGGACCTGAGCCAAGAGAAGAACACAGAAGAATAGAGACAGCTCCTTAGACAGGGCAGAAACCCCAGGGAATGAAACAGAGCCATTCACCTGATAGTCTACAGCCGACCTTGTGGAGAAAGGCAAAGTCTAGAGAGCCGTGTAGTCTACAGCTGATGTTGTGGAGAAAACAGAGGAACTGAGCCCAGAGGAACCCAGGAAACCTGAACCCTCACAGACATTGGCAGTCATCTTGTTCCAACATGTGAAAATAGACTTTGGTGAGGAAAGTAACTTATGCTTTATGGCCTGGTATCTGTAAGCTCCTACCCCAAATAAATACCTTTTATAAAAACCAACCAATTTCTGGTATTTTGCATCAGCACCCTTTGGCTGAGTAAAACAATAGGATAGCCCAAAGGCATGAAACCAAGAAGCAGGGATCCTTGGGGACCATCTGAGAAGCCCGCCTGCCACAGCTGTCTTTTAAAGGCTCTCCGTCATGATTAGACTGCAAAAAAGTGTAACACAATGACAAAATACCAAACTGATATTACAAAATGCACAGGGTCATAGAAACAACAGGAGAGTCACCTGCCTTTCTCCTGAGATAGCTGCCACACTGTATTTGTAGAATTTGTCTGAACAAGACAACTTTGGTATATCCTCCAACACAATAATTTCTGCTTCTTGAAAATTGTGTTATGTACCTTATAGAGTAATTTGGGTGGGGTCAAGTTGGCCTAAATTGAGTCTGAATAATTTGAGGAGTATCAGAATGATAATGTTCAAAACATCTATGATCAAGAGGGTACACTCCTGGAAATTGCTAGAAATATGCCCCAAATGAAGAACACAAATTTTAAAAAATAGACTGTATTTTGGTCAAGTGGCTTAATCTCTTTGAACCTCAGTGTCCTTCGAGACACAACTGACATCATTTCTCAGCCTCCTCCTAGCTCCAAAATTGCCCCATGATATTATGACCAAGGGTTGTGCAAAATGCTGCTGGGTGATAAGGAGCCATCCTCTGAAGAAGGTACAGCCTAGAAGCAATAGTCAAGATTTTTGCACAATTCATGGTTTTTCAAGAGCTTCACCTGCAGAGCAGAGCTCAGTGCTATACCTTGGTTTGCCACCAGGAACCTAGTGAAAATCATCACTGCTTCTCAAAGTTTGGACAAGCATCTGACAACAGGGCCACACCAAGGCAGAGAACAAAGGAAGGGGCTCCCAGTGATGCCCTACTGGAAACTGGCCCTGCGTTCTGGGGCATCCCCTGCTCTCTCCCAAGAGGCCCCACAGAGTCACATTAGCCAGTATTGGGTGCAGAGAGACTCCTCATTGACTGAACAAATGAGAAACCTGGCATGAGATCTGTTGTGTTTGAGGTACATATTCATAGTAAACAAGTTTATAAGACCAGTGTATGAAATCACCATGTCCACTGACTTTTTTAACAGAGAAACACCATGCAAACCTAGAAGAGAAAACAAAAATTCCAAAAAACAAAGTATTTTCAGTGAGAGGCCTAGTGAATTTGGGATCAGAACAGAGGCAGTTAGATTAACTAGAAATTAATGCTATTGGGTTAAAGTTGCTACAATAAGGATGATGGTGCCAGCTGGGGCCCTTAGTCCTGGAGAATTCTGGGCAAAAGTGGCTCCCCCTAGGTAGTGCTTACATGGGTAATTCTCATCCTTGCCTAGTGATTCTCCTCTTTTCTGTACTTCCCAGGGGACTCAATCACCCTCTGAAATGACAATACTAACACATCTAATGAAAGAACATATGCATCAAGTCAGAAGGCTTTAGGAACCATTCTGGTTGCTTTTAAGAATTCTTTTCGTAGTTTAGTTCTAATTCTATATGAACTGATCAGTGGGAAATCTTTTTTGAAAGTTAAAGGGGAACAGTAACCAATAGCCCCCAGGTACTAATAGTAGTGCGGACAACTCAGCCCCTGCAGTGAGCTGAACTTTGGGGCAAGTCTGCTTTCTTTTATCAGACACATACCGGTAAGATGGAATCAAAACAAAGAGACCCTGTAATGTATTCCTTCTACCAGCTCTTAGAACAGCTCATTGATAAATTACCCCATTTGGCAGCCAATACGTGGAAAGAGGAAAAGAACATAGACTCAGGCACATAATGTATTTATGGTCATCAGAGGGTCATAGTAAGTAAGTGGCCACACAACCAAACCTCTCCTTAGCTGAGCTATCTCTATAATGGGAAAAAGACCAAAGGGGTAGCAATATTTCATTATACCTATAGAATGACTTTTCTTATGTGCACATAAGCAATAACAGCTAATGTCAAGTGGACACTGTAATAAAATTTCCATATTGTGTCTTTATTATTTTGTCTACAAAATTGTATAAAAATGTGTCTTGCCCTTTTGTTGAGACCACTTACAAGCCTGCAGGCAATTACAGAAAGTGTATTGGAGTCACCAACACAAATCTCCTAATGGCAGCTTGGCCTAGAGCCAAGCTTTAAGGCAAGCCTCAGGGAATTCAGATTTAAAAGACAGCTACATTAGAGGTAGTGATTCAGTTTGGAGAAGATATCGCCTTTCGTGATTTATTACAGTCAGCCCTTTCAGTATGTTAAAAGGATGATGTGGTTTAGTTGCATCTTCCAGGGAGTAGCATTGCAGCAATGAGGAACATCTGAACTGGAAATGCAGAGAATTGACTGGAGCTTGAGTTATGTTTATAGCACATAATTATTCTAAGAAACAGAATTTCAAACACCCCAGACTCTGCAAAAGGGAGCTATATTTCCAACCCCTAAAATCTAACTTGTGCTTATTTGGTGTAAATGGGTCGTTACAGGCAGACATTAATTCCCTGTGAGGAAAGTAATCATTTAGTACTAAGAATAAACATATGATTTGAAATGTTGTTCTTGCAGGAGAAAGCTGTACTTACTCTCAAAGAAAACTCCAGATCTTTCTCCTCTTGTAACCCAGGAGAATATGCCGTAAGACTTATGACCTTACAGGTTCTCACTGCTTTTCCCCAATGTATGCCTTTGATGTCTTCTGTCTCATCTGGAGACAAACAAGCACATAGGTAAATCATTTCAAAAGATTTATGTCCTTTAATATTCAGTTCAGACTCAGGAGGAAAGATAGGAGCCACCGTTCTATTTAGAACAAAGTAGCTTAGGAAAAAAAATGTTATTTCTGTAAAAATAAATCCACCTATACATGTATTTTCCTTACTAAAATATTTGGTAGGAAAAAAACAACCCCATGAATTTCAAGTCCATTTCCCACTAGTCTCTCCATTTTCATGGTTTATTGCATTCCGCAGTGGTTTTGCAACCAGCTCTATCAAGAGCTTCCAAGAAGAATGTAAACAAGGCTTTGCAGTGACTCCAGCCTAGAACACATGAACATGACTGGGGCCCAGAGATCTCCACTGGGCTATCCGAGGATGAACAGTCATGCTAGACTCCTCATCACTGCCAAGTTCCTTCTGACAAGCACACCAGAAAATGAAACCTGCCTACCAGGAAGCAAGGGAAGAGACTCTTCCATCTTCAGGAAGAATGCCAACTCCATTCTCATAGCAAGCTTTTAAATAGTAGAATTAGCATAATGTATATATTACATCTGTAATAAGGCAATATTTTGAGATATTAATCAAATTTTGCAGGTTTTTCTGCTAAGATCTGTGACCCAACAGCCCTCTCCCGGCCCAGGCCAGGACTCCACTTTACACTGCCTCAAGAAAAGACCAACTCAAAACAACAAGAGGGTCAGTTTCACATTTATTCATTCATTTTTTTTAAAGATTTATTTATTTATTTTTCCCCCTTGCCCTCCTCCCACCCTGCTGTTTGGGTTTTTTTTTTTTTCTTGTCTGTGTTGTCTTCTCTTCTCATTTTCTCTCTAGGATTCACCAAGATTCGATCCTGGAGACCTCTAATGGGAAGAGAGGATCCCTAGTGATTGGAACCTCAGTTCCTGGTTTCTGCTCTGCTTCACCTTGACTCTCCCTTTGTCTCTCCTTTGATGCATTATCATTTTGCTGTCCCGCTTGCATGGGACACTGGCTCACCACAAAGGCACTCACATGGGCACTGGCTCGCCACACAGGCACGCTTTCTCTTCTTTTTTTTCACCAGGAGGCCCCAGGAATCGAACCCAGGTCCTCCCATATGGTAGGTGGAAGCTCTATCACTTGGGCCACATCTGCTTCCCTCATCCTTTATTTTTTGCAACAAATATTTATTGAGCACCATTTATGTGCAAGACACTGTCCTAAAGGGCTGAAAATAAAGCAGTTTAAAAATTAGACCGTCTATATCTTCATAGGCCTTTATATTTTAGTGGAGAGAAGTCAATGAACCAACAAATTTTAAAGTTCCAGGTGACGAAAAATGCTGTGGAGAACCATAAAACCATTAAAAAAATGCCAGAAGAGCAGAGCAGGTGTAGCTCAGTGGTTGAGCACCTGCTTCGCATGTCTGAACTCCCAGGAAAAGAGGCTGCAAGGGAAGGAGGCAGACTACTGTCCTCAGGTTTTGAATTTCGAAAACCTATGTCCAGGTCTAAAAAAACCTTGGAAGGAACAATCGTATCAGAGGGAGACTGTTTTTTCTGTCCCAATGATGGGATGAAGTTTGCTCAGGCTAGAAGGAGGAGAGAAAAAGAGTAAGAGCAGACAAAAAGACCCCCAAGCTGAGTAGGAGCTCTGTCCCACCCTCATTCCTATTCCCCAAAGATAACACACGGGCTTGGGACCTAGACCCTCCTCCCAAAAGGGTCCAGAAGGGGAAGCAGCACGACCCCAAATTTGACCAGCATGTTAGCATAGTGAGCAGACATGCAGGATGCTTCCACAAGTAAGAGGTGGGTGGGTCATGGCAGCCTGGCAGGAGGCACAGGCATGTTTTCCTGCAGGACGGGCTGTGCAGGGATTCAAGCTGAGACCCAGAGGCCCCAAGGAAGCGAAATCTGAAGAAGCCACTGAACAACGAGCAGGCAGGGAGCAGTGTCCCCAGCGGACACTGATGAGGAGGGATGAGGGTGACAGCCAGGGCGTCTCCCCCCTCCACTCAGGCAGAGGCATCTCATAAAGCATGTGGGAAACAAGGCAGCCTCCGGGAAAAAGGGCAAATGTGGGGAGCAAGTGGAGGAGGGGCTGCTGGGTGGAATGAAGGTTTGAACTAGGAACTGAGTTCCATTAGAAAAATTAATTAAGTTGTTTTTTCTGAGCTTAGGAATTCGTGGCTTGTGATTTGTACCCACGTGATCTGAAGTTTGAAAAAAAAAAAAAAATAGGATCAGAGTTGAAAATTCCAAAGACAGGAGAAAGAAGAAAAGTTTGCCAGGGAGGTTTTCTTCTAGGTAAATCCATCCCAAGGTTTAACAGAGTGTTCTCCCCTATCCCTACAAGAAAGACTTTTCTAAGATTGGGGCTCCCCATGCCAAGCTCCCCTCCCTTAGAGAGCCGGGGTTGAAGATTGGCCCATGTTTCACAGCAGCTAGCTGATGGTGTAGCCCACTTCTAAATTAAATCAAACTCAATCTACTGCACGCCAAAAAATGCCTATGATCCAAAGTAACAAGACCCAACAGCTTCTCTAATGTGGATTGTTACGCCAAAAAAAAGAAAGAAATCTGACTTTCAGATAGTTATTAAGCACCACAATGTGCACATTATTGGACCTAGTATTGGATAGAGGCAGAGTGTAAAAAAATCTTAAAAAGTGTGTTACATTATGTAACACCGCTGATCTAAAATGCATAGTAGATGTTTGTGCTCTCAACCAAAAATAACAGAGGGTGCAAAAATTTTTAATTAAAAAAAAAAAAAAGCAGCTAAAGTAAAGACTTTTAATCCAGACCCAGGAAAGGGTTTTTGTTTATTAGCCCGGGAGTGATGAGGAAGCTATGCTGGTAACTACTTTATTTTTAGTGCTAACATTCTGTTGTGAATCTTTGGCGTAGAGAATGAGGAAGAACAACCAATAAAAGGGGGAAATGAGGCAAAAACAGAAAGCGGGGCTGAACGGGTCCTGTCTGAGTGGCTAAAGTAGCAAAAATGGCCTTGCCGACTCCAGCACAGACTCTCTCTGAGACCCAAGTTGTCAGCCTGGGACCGGCCTGCAGCCTTTCAGCCCGGCTAATGCAGCTCACCAGAAGTTCCCATTTCGTATCCCCAAGGTCCTTCCTGTTCTAGCATTTAAACAGATCGATGCAGAGCCCTGAGGGCCATGGGATTCGGAAAGCCCCAGACCAGGCTTCAGGTTGACTCACCAAGAAGCAGACCAGGCTCACACGGGGCCCAGCAGGTTTTCTTTCTCCGGTGGTAACAAAAAAGAAGACGAAATAATGATGTTCTTTGAATCCTGAGAGAATCAACTGCTCTCAGAATGGTTAGAGATCAGCCATTTAGGGGAAAGAACTGTAAATCAGCAGGATTCTTTTCCTACTAGCAAAATTTCATCAAAATTCATTGTAAAAAAAAAAAAAATGGGGATGGTCAGATCTCTTCGCAAGCCCAGAAAATACGAAAGACATGAGAAAGAAGAAAGGCGTGACGGGGTGGCTTTGATTCATGCAAAACTAGCCAGGGCAAAGGTACAACCGTTTCACAATCATTTAGGTGACCCTGGCTTAACCTCTCACATCCCACCTACTCAGCTCCTTCCCGCTTCACTCTCAAAAATACTGCTACTTCCTCTGGCAAAAACGTTGGCAGCAACGCTTATATAAGCTAAATAGCTCCTCCCCTCCTTCACCACCATCACTACCAAACTTAGCTGTACCCATGTTTATTCTCACTTGCTTCCCACCTGCGGCAGAAAAAGAGGCACGCGTGTTCGCATTCAATGCTAGTTTCTCTTTCATTGGTGCCTTCCCTCTCGATCACTGATCCCTTCTCCAGCGTCTCGTTTCATCAGCTCTCTCCTCTCTCATCTCTGTCTTCCATGTACTTATTTTTATGGTTCCTTTTGTTCAGTAAGTAAATTCAAGTGCCCCATCCTATTAGAACTAAAGGTTTCACGAGAACAGCTTTAAACATAGCAATAAACTAAAAACAGAAATAATTGGAAGGATAAGTGTGCTTATTATTTAATACATAACAGCTCCATTGGCAACTCTAAATATTGTTAGCAAGAGGTTAGACTGGCACACTTTTGATCACTTAACACATTGTTAAGTTGACATCTAAATTTTTTTTATTGTTGGTTCACATGGTTGCAAAGGATATAATTATTGGCATAATACTCAAACTTTGATATTTTAAAATAAAATTTATTTGAAGTATCTGAGTAATTTGATTCCTACCGTGGTCCCTTTTAAAAATACATGAATACACTTTTGTAAAAGTAAAAAATTTTACATTATTCCATCTCTCCTTGAAATCATTTTTTTTTTAAGATTTATTTATTTATTTAATTCCCCTCCCCTCCCCCGGTTGTCTGTTCTCTGTGTCTATTTGCTGCGTCTTGTTTCTTTGTCTGCTTCTGTTGTCGTCAGCGGCATGGGAAGTGTGGGTGGCGCCATTCCTGGGCAGGCTGCTCTTTCTTTCCCGCTGGGCGGCTCTCCTTACGGGTGCACTCCTTGCGCGTGGGGCTCCCCTACGCGGGGGACACCCCTGTGTGGCACGGCACTCCTTGCGCGCATCAGCACGGCACATGGGCCAGCTCCACATGGGTCAAGGAGGCCCGGGGCTTGAACCGCGGACCTCCCATGTGGTAGACGGACGCCCTAACCACTGGGCCAAGTCCGTTTCCCTGAAATCATTTTTTCATATCATTTCCACACCCAGTTTACTATACCATGATATATTTTCATATTTGAATGTCTTTTATTGATCACCCTAGCATAAGTGATCAAAGATAAGTCAATAAATTTAAATTCGTATAGTTTTGAAGTCATTGTGCTCATAGATTCTAAGGGTTTAAACTTTTGTGTGGGGGTTCAGGATTCAATAAGATTACTATTAGTCCACTATTGATGTAAACAACATAAATACATAATAAGTTTTGGTAATTAATAAGCAAGAAAAGGTCACGTTGTTTGTGGAAATGCATCTCTTCATGAGATGGATAGGCGAGGTTTTGGTGCCTGCATGAAAAGAAACTTCTCTGACACCAAAATAGGTTTTTGAATTGCCTTGAATAGTTTTTTGAATTTTATATCTTGAGACAAGACAGAATAATAGGAATTGAGATGGGAAAGGGGCATGTGTTTTTTTTGTAAAGCAGGAAAAAGGCAATTGTGAGAGGTGAGTGTGAGCGTGAGGAAGGAGAAGGGCTGGCTCCTCCATGAACCTGTCCTGAGAAGGGGCACACGTGGACGCTGAAGATCTCGACACTGAATCCACTGAAAGGCTACGAGCTTCTACACAAACCCAGGAATGTCTTCACCTGCTGCCTGAGGTATGCCTGTGCAGCTGGAGCATCCCCAGGTGAGATGATCGCTTATCCATGGCCTGATGACTCCGTCATTTATTTTCCTTTTTGATTCTTTCCCCTCCACTCCTTTGAAAGGGGAGATAACCTTCAGCTAAAATGCAAATGTTTTTCCACCATGGTGGAAACACCGGCCAGATTACATAACATTTAGCAAGACATTTTCCCTGTATTATCCCACAGTTTGAGACCTTAAGAGAAATATTTTAAAAGTCACATCTTTAGCTCTTTCAGAGTATGCCCCTCACCAATATTGCTGAGGGCGTAGCTGCATGTAAAGTTTAAGCTTCCGAGGTAGGGGGCCATCTGCCAGATATGGAGGACCTCGCTTGGGGCAGGAACGGCAGGCCAATGGAAGCTTTACCTGAGGTCACCACCATATTGGTTTTGATTACAGAAGACAAGGCAGAGATATGTCTGCCAACTCCCAATACAGTGAGCAGCGGATTGCAGTGGGTAAATAGATAAAAGAATCTCACTCCCCATCTAGGAGGTGGGTCAGGAGTCAAGAACACATGGCCAAGCTTGGCTTCAAGTTAGAAGACCTACAGAAAGGATTATAATCTAGGGCAAGTTCCCTCAATGAGTCACAATGTGCAGATAAATCATAGGGTTGAGTACAAAGCAATCTTGCATTTTACCTGAAGATGCTATGGGCCACTGGAAATTAAAACTTTGAATTCCTTCCTAAACATCTGTCCAAAAACCAACTGGGAAAGATCTTAAAATGCAGATTACTGGGCCCAACCCAAAACCCAGGTGAAGCATCATTGGGAGTGGGGAGGAACAAGAATCAACACTTTTAACCAGCTATCCAGGCGCTGAGGGCCAATGCCTTAGGAAACCATGCTTAGAAAGGAAATTGAACTAAATATAAGCAAATAGAGTTCTAGGTCACTGGCCCAAATACTTCTATTTATAGTTATACTTATTTTCATATTACATAGAGGTGCTCACTTCGGCAGCACATATACATATTATACACAGGCTCAATGGGTTACTAATATTGCATACATGAAAAAAAACCACAGAAATAAAAATAAAAATTATTAAGGGAGATAAAAATATAAGTAATTGCTAATATTTTTCTCCCCATACCTAAATAGATCATCTGGCTTTCCCCTCATTCCAACCTTGAGCACACCCCACCCTGGTGACCATGAGCTCTAGGCAGAGAGAGAATAACTTGAGAATGGGACTGAGCTTCCAAGAGTAGGCTATGAGGAAAGTGGGAAGGAGTAATGAAAAACTGGAGGTTATTGTCCCTACTTCCTCTTAACAGCATCTGTGTTGGCTACAAATTACTTCAGTCATTTCCACAGCTTCTTCAGATGTCTGGATGGCTTTTCAACTCCTTATGAAATAACGTTATTTACTAAAGATTGGCTGAAAGCATGGAAAAACTGATAGGAAAGCAAAAAAGAGAAATATTGGATTGAGGTCCCAGTCCTTATAGGTCAGGCTAAAACTTTTGAGATACTAAATAATTTCCTTTTCTCCAGCGTTTTTCCTTTTCCTTTCCAATATCCCCCAGTACTTTGCTCCTCTCACCCCATTTCAAGCAGAATTCTGTTTGCCTGAGCTCAAAGGCTCAGAACATATGGTTTCTAAAAGCCCAGACCCTTTAGAAATTACATTAAGGGCTGTGAAAAATGAAAGAGGAGGAGATCTCTGGAAGAAACATCTCAGAAGAAGAAGGAATTTCTTCCCAAGAAACCAGAAAACAATACTGAGCTAAAGACATAAAAGAGCATAAAGAAAAAGGCAGTCTAGTGATCCCTAAGGAAAGGGCTGGACAAGGAGGGGCCATGTGGGCAGGAGGAGGGATGCAAGGGGCTTTGCTTGAGCCTCCAGAAGCCTTGGGGGACCTGGGTGGCCCCGTTCTACAGTCAATCCCATGAGCATTGCCGATGCCCAAGGACAATGCTGCTGTCCTTCCCACCCCTGTCCCATGAGGACTTCCCTTCATCAGCAACAGGTTCACTGCATGACCACCCAGCAGGGATGGATACCCCACTCTGCTGCAAAACTTTGCTCACACTCATCTGTTAGCTCAAGTAAATGGAGAACACATCTGAGATCTGCCTGTTCGTAAGGCAGCTACTGAATGGGAGCAGGTCAAAGACCCCTGAAAGTGAGACCGAGATTTACTACACTTGAAATTCACCTGCACACACCTGCACACACACGCTCACACACAGTCTCCATTTTTTCTCTCGGATAGTGGGCATTACAATCCATTTAAATTGTTTAAATATATCCACTAGTACATCCAACTCTTCCCTTTTATGGACTATTGAATTATGAATCCCCTCAAAGGGCAGGTTCTTAATCTTAATTTGTGTTCCCATGAGTGTGAACTCATTTGAGTAGAGGACCTTTTGAAGATGTTGTTTTTAGTTAAGGTGTGGCCCAACTGAACCAGTGTAGGCTTCACTCCATATTTCTGGAGACCTTTATAAACACGGGTCAGAGAAGGCCACAGGGAGAAGCCAGAAGTAAGCGGAAAGCAGAAGAACAGACAGGAGGAGATCAAGGACATCACCATGTGTCAGGAGGCAGAGATGCAAGCCAAGGGACCCCAAGGATTGCAGCAAGCCAGCACCCGAATGCTCCAGAATTCAGGAGAAAGCACAGCATTGCTGATGCCTTTGGACTTCTAGCCTTTGAAACCATGAGAAAGGCAGGAGTTATCCATATCCCTTTCTTTTTCCACATCCACACCTATGAATTCTACTTTCAGTTATATCCCAATTCTGGCATTTCTTCCCATCTCTACTCCTACTATTTTAGTCCAATCCTTCATCATCTCCCTCTTGGGCCAACCTATATAATGGGCTCCTTACTAGTGTTTTTGCCCCCTAATAGTTACCATTCAACCAATGGAACCTTTTTTTTTAACAGAAATAAAACATGTCACTTCTCTGCTTAAAATCCTCCAATGGCTTCCCAATAAATAAAGTATAAGGCCAGTCATCTTATTCTGGCTTTCAAAGTCTCCATTTGGTCCCTGCCTACTTATCAAACCTTAACTCACCTATTATCTGACTACACCCACCAAATGAGAGCTCCAAGAGAAGTGGGATCTTGTCTTATTCATCACTCGATTTCCAGGGCCCAAACTGGACCTAGTTGGCCCGACAGTGGCCAATCAACAGGTATTGAAGAATGAGGAGTTGAAGAACGCCTTCGCACAGGAGGTGAAAGGGCGGTTACCGATTACTGAATTAATTCACCCGAGAACTGGCAAAACCACGATTATTCTCAGCTGATTCTGTTCTGTAGAGTCTGGTAACAAGGGCTTGTGTGGGGAGTGAAACTACTCCAAGGATTTGCCCCATGAAAAGGGCTGTTTATTAGAGCATCAGCAAGTATCAGCAGCATCTCTACAACTACACAGGAGGGCCAACACCAACCAAGGTCGCTGGCCAATTTCCTCGCTCAGCACAGGGCTTTCAAAGCTGTTCCCATGAAAACCATTCATTCTGCAGGGCAGCCAGCCTCCTGTCTCCTTGGGCACTAATTGCTCTGCCTGGCTAGACAATTTAGAAAAACGCACCACTCTCAACATGACATAAGGAAAGAGATGAGAGGGGGGTCCAGCTTTTCAAAAGTATAATGAGTGTGGATAAAAAGAAAACACAGAAAAATATTCCAAGACAGGAATATGCGACTCAGAGGGAACAGATGCCCCATCTGAGAACAAGAAGGGGCTTTAGCCCTGCGGCCTTCACGTCCCTTAGGCAGCCCAGTGTCCCTGCAGCCCCCATGGGAAGCCTAGACACGGGGCCTTCTTGAATCCAGCCTTGGAAATGACAAAGTCTTTTCCCTAAATAAACAGATCCTGACAGTCATCCACTGAGCCCAGTTGCTGTTAAAAACAAGGAAACAACTAGGACACTGATACGGAAAAGGGCAGTTTCCATGTAAGTATGGTCAGCAACAAACAATGCCAACAATTGCCTCTGCAGTTGTTTCTCTGCCATAAATTAATCCATCTCACAAGGGACATTTCAAATTTCTGAAGGGAAACCCATGTACAGTATGTCCTTAAAGACTTTAAAATCGCCACAGCCTTTTAACCAGTGTTACATCCGGAAATTCAGCCTTAAAGGAAATAATAAGGAATGCAGGCAACAATTTACGCTCAAAGATGTTCAAAATCACAAAAATGTATAAACAACCTGAATGTCCATCAATAGGGAAACAGTACAGAAAAATTATTGAATGTGCTTATGACAGAATGGTATACAGGTAAAAAATTATACTGATGGAGAACTTCTAAACATATGTTTCTGCTTAAAAGAAATCCATCAGCTTCCCAAAGACTCTCAGAAGCACTGGTTAATCCCAAAGAATCCCATATCCTTTCCTTTTTAATTTTTTTATTTTTTGGAGTCCAAGACATTGGCATACTGTGGTGTTAAAACAAGGCCAGAAGGTTGGAGAGGAGTGTAATCCTCATGAGAAATCTATACCCACACAGAAACACCAGTGGAAAAAAGGAAGAATTAGCAGAGTCAGAGATTTTATGTTTCTTCCCACCATCTGCTGATTCTACGCTTACAGTTTCTTAAGCAGCTGCTAAGCAGCTGTTTCAGTCTCCTGAAGTAGGTAAAGGAGGAGAAGTGACTCTACAGAGGATTCCATGCCATCCGGATTCCTACTTAGCTATGTAACAATATGTAACAGCATGGAGTCAACCGCATGAATTTCCCAGTAAGAGACCCACCTGATTGGCAAATTCTTGGGTGTGCCTACTCGGTGATTGGCCCTCTGGGACCTGTGGGCATGCCAGTTGGGAGCTGATCTAAATAGCCTTGCTTCAGAAAGGGGAAGAGGGAGTACTAAAAGCTACATGGATAAAGGATTAGGAGAGAGCTGGAAGCTGAAGGACTTGAAGAAGCAGCAAACTATCTAATCACTCTCCCAAAAGACAACCAAAAAAACCTGTTGATCACGCAAAACTTAAATTTAGTGGATTCCTGCAATAAGAGAGAGCAATGCTTGACAGCACTTAACAGTGTCTCAAAATGGGAAAACGGGGAAAACATGGGCCTGGGTGACTTTAAAGTAGGTCTTGCAAGGTGGAGAACTAGGTGGGACTGAGCAGAATTGATGACATAATAGCTGTGTATTGATGAGCACTGTGAGGTGAGTCCTGATGAGCAAGTAAGTAAGTGTTGAGTTGGTATGAGGAACAAATAGTTCCTAAGGTTTTTTGTTTGCTTCTTTTTCTTTCTATTATTATTATTATTTTTTTTTTTTTTTTGGCTTGTTCTTACTACTGTGCCTGACCCCGTATCATTAAATGCAGGGAAGAAAGGAAAATATGTTTGATCCCCACATTGCTTAATACATAGACAGGGAGTTACACTAGTTTCATTCCAAATAGAAATTTAATTAAATTTCTGACTGTGTAGTGGTATACACTGTCTCCTACGTCTCCCCAGGAAATCTTCAGTAAGTTCTGTATTAATCAGTTGGTGAAGTTGTTTGGCGGTTATGAAGAAAGGTAGCACTCTGTTCTTAGGTGTGGATAGCTACCAGAAGTTGGCCTCTGAACCCTGGTTTTGCATGAGGATGTAGGTTGTGTCTTCTATCACCATCTTCCCAGGGTCTAATGTGATACTCATCATGCATGGTAAATAAATGAGTCCTAAGGAAGAAAACACATAAGGATGTGCTAAGCATCATTACATAAGTGATAGAGCAAAAAGAATGCAAAGGAATCATGCTTACTGTGTAGTAGTAGGGTGAGAGGATTTCAAGGACCTAAAATTGTCTTTGAAAATAGAGTGCAGAAGACATGAAAAAGCAGTGAGGTAAGAATAGCAAGGTTTTTCCCTGTAACTATGGGACCATTCAAACGAGAGCAAACGGGGTTATGGCTCCAGAGGACGATACTAGACCAAAGGACTTTGGAAACCAGACAGATGGATTTAAAAAGAGAGGTTCGAATAATAATGGCAAGATAAGAGGACTTTTAAAAGACTAGCCTAGCTAAAGTATTCAGATTGGAATGGAGAGGAAAAAGAAAGAAGCCAGACAGAAGACTTTCCCAAGAGGTAAATAAAACCTGGGTAAGGGCAATCATGAAGTTAATGGAAAAGAAAGCACAGACTTGAGATATAAACCAGGCCACCAAGTTGCAGAATCTGAAGCAGAATAAAAGGAGTAATCAGGGGAAACAGCAGAGGCAAAAAGTATCCTTTCTTGACTGCAGAAGACTGATGCCTTTGAGAATCAAGAACATGAGACACAATAGGAAAGAGGGAATGGTACACAAAGTTTGGAGCAGATTGGATCTCTTAAAATATTGATATATTTAAGTTATATTTTCAGAAGACAGTTAAAAATATGGATGTGATGCTTCAGCAAAATGACAGAAGAGGAGAGATTATAACCACCACCACGTCTCATGCGTGTCTCCCAGACCAGACACTGCTGAATGGTCACATGGGAGTTCTCTGCTGGCCTTGGCCTTGGCTGGTGGTGCAGCAGGCCCAGTCCTCTCTCAGGAGGAAATAGTCTCACTACTGGCCCTTGGCAAACATTCAAGTGTGTGTGGTAGATTGAATTCCGTACCCAAGCCCGGACATGTAATCGTTGTTCCTGTGGTGTGAAGCCATTTGTAAACAGAGCCCTTTGAAGTTGCAGTATCAGTTAAGGCAGGGCTCATTTGTAAATAGGACCTTTTGAGGTCCAATGTAGGACCCAGTGGAACCAGGATGGTCCTTAATCCATAGAAAATCCACAGGAGCCAGAGACCAGAAGTTAGCAAAAACTGGAGAACCAGAAGACAAAACACAAGGAGAGAGAGCTGGTCGTGTGATGGCAGGCAGCAATGCAAGCCAAGGAACCCAAGGCCCACAGCAAGCCAGCGCCAGAATGCCGTAGACTTCCGGGTGAAGACGTAAGCCTGGCCTTGCCGACACCTTGATTTGGGAGTGTTAGCCTCCCCAAAACCATGAGACAGCAAATCCCTGTTCTTATGCCAACCAGGATGTGGCATTTGTCATGGCAGGCCTGGTCAACTAAGACAAAGTGTGAAAGCAAAAGCATTTCTATACTTTTCCTGAGCGCACCTTGAGTCCAGGCAGTCTGGTGAACCTGGGCCTCAGGAAGTCTTTCCTATGCCCACCCCACTCTCTTGCTGTCCCCCTGATCTCCACTTTCCTGTGCCTAGTGTCTCCCCACCAGGCCCCCTGACACGTGCTGCTAGGCAGAACTCCTGAGAGCCGTGTTCCTGGTTTCATTCCGGGAGGAAAGGTCCTCGGAGTTTGTGTTCTCATCTGTCTTTCATGGGAGTAGGCAGTGCCTTTCAGACTCTTCAGAGGGCGATAGCCATAGCACCAGTACATCTCTCCTGCTCAATTTTAAAGGGCCTTCAGCATAACTGCATGCTTTATGATGATTCAAAATACCCACTTTTTCTCTGATGTAAGAGACAGGGATCCGCTTAGTTTTCACATAAAGGTAATATAAAGCAGGGAGGGAAAAAATATTGATTAATGTAATCTACTGCCTCAGTCTCCCACTCCCAGGTTAAGCAGGAACCAAGGAAACCAGCTTAAGCCAGTCCTAAAGCCAAGAAAGAGCTAAGTCAATACCAATGCAGCACTAAATTCCATTCCTTATTTGGCAAAAGGAGCCGGTAAAAGCCAAAACCACCAGAATGTGATGGGGGAAACTGTTAATCAAAAACTGGGTGACTTGAATGGGAAAGTTAGACCTTTTGGATAGGCTGTAACTTCTGAAGTATCCCGTCTATGGAGAAACAGAGGAAAGGCTTGCGTGCTAGGCTTAGGGGTATAAATTATACCATTTTCCTATGTTCAGGGCACCAGCCACGTTTTCTGGTTGTGCGCCCCTTCTTGTAAGACTAAGAATAAATTCTTTTCTTCTCCACAATTAGGTGAGCCTTATTTTCTTCCAAAAGAAAGTATCTTTCTTACATCTGAGGAGGAGAGAATAAGGTACTGCTTCACATTGTTGACAAAATCAGCCCCTAAAATGATATTATTTTGGAGCTATCGCTGTTCTAAAGGGGTGCTAGCCTAGTTTCAGTCTATTAAGAAGAAAGCATCTGAGCCAAGTGGGAGCAGGAGAAATCAACAGAGTAGAGAGAGAAAAGGTGGTCAGGAAGCAAGGTGTTAGAGGAATAAACTTAGCAGAAGCCCTAGAGAATATACACAGAGTAAAGGTCTCAGAATTGGCCATAAGAAGGGAGATTGTGACCTTCCCTGTCAGAAGGAAGAGGCGGATATGCTATGCTGGATTCAAAAGCATCCCCTCTAATCCTTACACATAGCTTGCCCAATTGTCTGCCATGCTTCCCAAACTTCATTGGTTAACTCAAGAAAGCAGAAGAAAGCTTTATGTGAGTAATAAAACTGTGGGTTTGTGGTATTCATGTTAATTTGCAAAACCACATATTTTAACACACGTATAAGAACATTTGTTGTCAGTTTTCTGCTCTGTCACAAAATGGCTCCAAGGCTGTTCTTGCCAAGGCCGAGTATTTGTGGTGACATTTAGGAATAATGCTGAGAATGAACTCAACTTCAGCACCAGATCTCAACCAGATGTCTACTGGTGACATGGTGAGGCCATTCCTTAAGTAGTCCATACTCTAAACATCCATGCTTCTGACTTAGCATCCTATACCAAAAATCCAAGCTGCATCCTTTAGCTGGTATCTGTTTTAAACCAAGCCCAACTTCAGGCATCCTTTTTAAGGTACTGAAATTTCATGCAGGCATCTTGCCCCACATGCTTTGAACTATAGCCCTGTGACCTGGTGAGTGTTCTCACATACTCCTTCCTGGCCCCCCATTCTTGAATGCTTCCATTTGCAGGAGAACACATGTAATTTACAGTAGGTCATGATTTCAGGCACCAACTATTAGTGTTATCTAGATAGTCAACTTGAAGGAATACTTGGCAATTAATATCTTCAGGTTGAATCCACCAGCTTCATTAATTTTATAAGGTACTGACTAATTTGACAAACACTACATTTAATCCAGTTTGCAAAAAGTTTTCTAAATCATTAGCCTTTCCCAGGTACTATCCATATCTTATGGTGTTTTGTCTATACAAATAAGCTGACGACATCACCTGAATGACTTTTCATGTCCATTAGACTAAGCAATTTCATTTAGATACTGATAAACAGCAGATACTTTCCAAGTTCAATAATGCAAATGGATGATCCAAACAAAAGCAAAATGAGTGTGTCCATCCTTGTGAGTCCACAACATCATTATAGTTTTAGTATCAGCAAAGAGTGTATCAGGTAGAGAAGAATGGTACCAAGATACAAAAGATGTGGTTGCTGCTTTGCAAGAAAAGATCATCTAACAAAAGAAAATGGCAATCATGGAAAATTACATAAATATACGTATGTCATAACCAGACAAGTAACAGTAGGACAGCTCTGTAGGACAAAAACCCCAATACTGGTTAATTCACTAATTTCAGTCCTTTTTACACCTATGTCGTCATAGCCAATCATCATTTATTTTAAGCAAGTCATACCACATTAATGAAAGGCATTGATAATTATTTTACCCCAAAAAGTCTCTTATTACATAAGAAGATTTTAATTTTACCCAGGAAATGTAATATCTTTTAATATCTGTTATGAAGATATGGTTTTTTTAAACATGACAGCACTATATAAAATAATTTGAAGTAAATTCTGATGCATCAACTTACTAAATATTCTTCCTGCTTCCTAACGGCCTTACCATATAAAAGTGCTGTAATTAAGGAAATGACAAAAGAAAGAAAGATAAAGAAGTTTCCAGAATGAGAATCACTTTTATTGTAGCTGCCGTATTTCTTTTACATCCAGATTTCACTTCTTGTTTATCTCCTCGCATTTAAAAAAAAAAAAAAGAAATTGCTTCTAGAACACTAAAACTATCAAAACGAAATCTCTTGTTTTGAACTTCCTTAGATGTCTCATAAATACTTAGACAAGAGATACAACTTGTAAGAAAAAAATCTTAGTTTATGTACCTGTTTTGCCATAAATTTACTGATTTATTTCAGTGGTGTGAGTTCCCTTAAGTTTTAACCTGAAAGGTTTGGTGTATTAATCAACCAAGGAGGTACTGATGCAAAGTACCGGAAATCTGTTGGCTTTTGTAAAGGGTTAATTATTTGGTGTAAAAGCTTACAGTCACAAGGCCCTAAAGAGTTCGACTCAGGTACCATAAGAGGTACTTTCTCACCAAAGTCAGCAGCCACGTGCTGAAGCAAGACGGTGGGCGATCTCTACCTATTCTCTCCTGCATTCTAGTTCTTAAGGCTTGTGGGCCCAGCTTCTTCCCATCTCAGCTATAGGCTGGCATGGAGCTCATCTCCCAGGGCTTCCTATATCAGTCCGGCATAGGGCTCATTTCTTTCCAGGCTTACTCAGCTGCTCAGCTGCAAACTATCAGGCGAATGGTTCATCTCTCCCCAGGGCTCCAGGATCAAAACTGAAAAAATTCTCTCCTCTTCCATGTCTGTGCAGCTCTCTCTCTTCCTGTGTTTCTTCTTGAGTGAGTGTTCGTTTTTCAGCCCACCAAGGGACAGGGACTCAGCCGTGAGTCATGTCCTACTGATGCAACAGAATCAAAAGCCCTAAATTGAATTAATCAAGTCAACATAAAACCTTTGCATTTAATACAATCAATGGGTATTATACCCAGAGAAAGAGAACAGTTCATAAACATAACCTCTCTTTTGGGCATTCATAAATAATCTCAAACTGCCACATTTGGAGTGTATTTATTTTACTAGTTACCCCTTCAGGGACCAATATGCCTGTTCATTCATAGATTCCAGTTGACAAAACTGTATTACACTCTTTTTCCATTCCAAACACAACTTCCTTATTGCCCAAAGCTTGTTAGATAATGGACACCAGCCAATGTAAATGGCTGCATGCCTATGCCTGGAAGGGGTAGGTAAAACTAGGAAACCAAAGGATTATGGTAACTTGGGGTTGTCTACTATGACTGAAAAGGATCATTCTATCATCGAACTTTCTTAGTCCCCATACCTGTGGAGCCATTCAGTCAACTGGTATTCACCTAATTAACAGTTTAAGAATTACCTTGGTTAAGGAACGGAGGAAAAGCATATCAGAGGTTTAATGATGTGAACACTAGTCTTTTGCAAGACTGCTTTATAGATTAAGTTTTGCTGAAAAGGGTACGGTTTGCATTGTTGCTAAGGCAAACTGTCTGCAGGAATAACTGATCTATACATCATTTGTGCAAGTGGTTCTTGCAATTTAATAAAGGAAAAAATAAATGTAGGTATAGACCCACATCAGAGAGAATAAAGAAAACTAAAATACAAAGAGGAAAAAGGAAGATACAATGATTGAGGTGGTTGTGTTGAGTTCAGAGATTGAAGTTAAACATAGTATGTTTCCAGAATAAAGCCAATTCCTTATGGCACATACAAAAAACATGGAAATCTTATAAAATCTTTTCCCCTCTCTGCTTACCTATCTGATCTTATTTCTTACCACTTTCTCCTTGCTCTCCCCTATCCACCTTCACTGGGCCCCTGGCTATTTCTCAAACATGCAGCACTAGTTCCTGCCTCAGCAGCTCTGTCCTCAGTATCTTGAATATTGCTTTCTGTCTTGTACATGCATACTATTATTTGTTAATAAATTACATTCTCTGCCCAGTCCTTAAATATTCAGTTAGGGAGATAAAACTAAAATATATAAAATAAGTATGGAAGAATAATATGATTGAAAATAACAAGACAAAACTCACCCCCAAAGCAATTGTAATGGGGTACAGTATGGGTTAGAAGAGAAAAGGAAAAGCATTACTAGAGACATGGCACTTTGGCCACTACCAGACAAATCTTTTTAAAGTAGCATTTGCACCAGGTCATTCTTATGCCAGATATGGTCTATTATTACAATCAACACATTTTTGCCAATGAGAAATAAATTTGTTTATTCCTGTACCATAAAAATCTGTGCTTTGGGACTTGCACTCTTGGAGTGCATTTTCTGCATCCTGCTGGTTGTGGAAGTGTTTTCCCTGCAAAAAGTTGTTGAGATGTTTGAAGAAGTGGTACTTGGATGGCAAGTGGTCCGGTGAATAAGGCGGATGAGGCGAAACTTTGTTGCCCAATTCATTCAACTTTTGAAGTGCTGGTTGTGCTATGTGCAGGTGGGCATTGTTGTGGAGAAGAACTGGGCCCTTTCTGTTGACCAATGTCGGTCGTAGGCCTTGCAGTTTTTGGTGCATCTCATTGATTTGTTGAGCATACTTCTCAGATGTAATGGTTTCACTGGGATGCAGAAAGCTGTAATGGATCAGACCAGCAACAGACCACCAAACAGTGACTATGACTTTTTTTTGGTGCACATTTGGCTTTGGGAAGTACTTTGGAGCTTCTTCTCAGTCCAACCACTGGCTGGTTGTTGCTAATTATCATATAAAATCCACTTTTCATTGCACATCACAATACAATCAAGAAATGCTTCATTCTTGTTGAGTAGAATAAGATAAGACAACACTTCAAAATGATGATTTTTTAAATTTTTGGTCAGCTAATGAGGTACCCACTTACTGAGCTTTTTCACCTTTCCAGTGTGCTTCAAATGCTGAATGACCTAGAGTGGTCGACACTGAGTTCTTCAGCAATTTCTCGTGTAGTTGTAAGAGGATCAGCTTCAATGATTGCTCTCAATTCATCACTGTCAACTTTCAATGGCCCGTCACTATGCTCCTTATTTTCAAGGCTCTCATCTCCTTTGTAAGACTTCTTGAGCCACCACTGCACTGTATGTTCATTAGCAGTTCCTGGCCAAATGCATTGTTGATGTTGTGAGTTGTCTCGGCTGCATAAGACCCAGTTTGAATTCAAATAAGAAAATCGCTCGAATTTGCTTTTTGTCTAACATTATTTCCATAGTCTAAAATAAATATAAAATGAACTGCAAGTAATAAGTCATTAGCAAAAAATCATAAAGCAAGAAATGCACATTAGAATGATGTATAACATGACCACATTTATTTAAGAATGTATGCCAGGGAAGTGGGTGTGGCTCAAGTGATAGGGCTTCTGCCTACTATATGGGAGGAACTGGATTCAATCCCTGGGGCCTCCTGGTGAAAAAGAAGAAGAGAAATCATGCCCATACAGCAAGCCAGTGCCCACACAAGTGCCCATATGGTGAGCCAGTGCCCCACGCAATTTGGTCGTGCAGCAAGATGACGACACATCAAAAGAGAGACAAGGGGAAAGCAGACTTGGTTCAACTGATAGAGCATCCACCTACCACATAGGAGGTCCAGGGTTCAAACCCAGGGACTCCTGGCCCATGTGGTGAGCTGGCCCACACGCAGTGCTGACGCATGCAAGGAGTGTTGTGCCACACAGGGGTGTCCTCCATGTAGGGAAGCCCCACATGCAAGGAGTGCACCCTGCAAGGAGAACCCCTGTTGCAAGAAAAGCACAGCCTGCCCAGAAGTGGCACCACACATGGAAAGCTGATGTAGCAAGATGACGCAGCAAGATGATGCAACAAAAAAGAGATGCAGTTTCCCAGTGCCGCTGGATAATACAAGTGGACACAGAAGAACACACAGTGAGTAGAAACAGAGAGCAGACAATGGGAGGGGGAAAAGGAGAGAAATAAATGAAAACTAAATCTTTAAAAAAAAGAGAGACAGAGACAGAGACGAGGGGAGAGTCAAGGTGAAGCTCTGAAGAAACCAGGAACTGAGGTGGCGCAATTGACAGGGAACCTTTCTCCCCATCCTGGTGAATCCTAGAGGAGAGTAAATGAGAAGAGATGGCAACAACAACAGCAAAAACAGCAGGGTGGGAAGAGGGGAAAGGGGGAAAGTAAATAAATAAATACATCTTTAAAAAAAAATAAGAAAGAATGTATGCCAATAACAAATGGCATATTTCAACAATGCAAAACTGCAATTACTTTTGCACCAACCTAGTACTTCCCGGCAGGGGCTTGAAGCCTGAAAATTATATTTCATTGATTCCTTTGCCACCAGGGTTCCAGTCAAGATTCTGCCACCAGGAGGCTCTCATATGAGATTAAACAATGCAAGGAAAGTAGGAACCATTCCTCTCCAGGCTTTGGCTGTGACTGCAGGCTCCTGTGGTGCTTGCAAGACAGCTTGGGCTATGATGGGACAGCAGACAGCAGCAGGTTCTTACGCAGAATCTTGAGGACATATAGATACAAATTACTACAGGGCTGGGAGTTTCCAGCTCCTACAACCTTTCCAGCAATTTTGAAATCTGATTCCCCATTTTAAATCTCTCTTGGCTGGCAAAATCTAAAGTGGTTCTTATTTTCCTGACTGAATCTGAGCTAATAACCACCTATTTGTCATATGGATTCTTGCCTTCTTTAATTCATATTCTAATGCCTTGAGCTATCAGGTAGGGAGGGAATCTACATGGTAGCTACCACCAAGGAAGCTCTCCAAATGGTTTTCTCTTTCCCTGGTCTGAATTTCTAAATTATATATGGTACACTTTGTAGCTCACAGGTTTGTATTTGGCTCCATGCTACCATATCTTATTCCATATTTTTCTTTATTTTTTAAAATCTTTTTTCTTCTTTTTTTTTTTAAATGTTACATTCAAAAAATATGAGGTCCCCATATACCCCCTAAACCCCTCACTCCACTCCTCCCACATCAACAACCTCTTTCATCATCGTGGCACATTCATTGCATTTAGTGAATACATTTTAGAGCACTGCTGTACCACATGGATAGTGGTTTACATTGTAGTTACACTCTTCCCCAGTCCACCCAGTGGGCCATGGCAGGACGTAAAATGTCCAGCATCTGTCCTTGCAGTACTACCCAGGACAACTCCAAGTCTTGAAAATGCCCCCCACATCTTCCCTCTCCCTACCCTCAGCAGCTACTGTGGTCACTTTCTCCATATCTGCGGTCACCCCTCGGGCTGAAGTGTGGTTTGCTGGCCTGGCAGGGGAGCGGCCGCGGTAGACCTATTCCAAGCTGCTGCCCCCATAATAGGGTGGCTGGTCGGACTCACCGCCACCCCTGAAGGGAGCTCGGCATGGGCGCAGAGTGCCCTCGGGTCTCCCCTTCTCTGCAGCCATGCTTCCGCGGCCGCCCCTCCTCCCGGATAGCGCCACACGATGCCTTATGAGGCAACACCCTTCTTCTCCTTTCTCCCTGCACAGGCGCAGGGCGGAAAATTCCAGTCTGCCTTCAAACCCCCCCCCCCCCCCCCACAGCAGCAACAGCCAGGCGCAAGGCGGGAAACTCAAGTCTGCCCTCTACCCCAGCAACAGCAGCCCCCAATCCCTAAACCCTGCCACTTCCCCCAGCAACAGCAACAGCCAATCCCTAACCACCACCCCTCCCCCTTCCAGTACCTCCCACTGACCTTTCTTCCCAGTAACTGCTTGCGGCAACCAATCAGAACATGGCATAGCTTTGACCAATCAGCCTTCCCCAGCCCCTATAAGACTGTAGCCACTTCCTCAATAAAGTTGGACCTGCGTGTTTACCTCGTCTCCGCGGTAATTCTTCTGCCGTGCGCCCTCCAGTCCTGAGAGCCCCGACAAGGGCCTGGCCTCCCTTGTCCCCAGTTCATCGCCTGCTTCTCCGGGCAACCCCTTCGTCGCCGGCTTCGCCGGGTGACCCCGTCAGCTGAACCGCGCAACCCCTATGAGACCGACCCCTCGTCTGCTGCCAGACCGACCCCTCGTCCCAAGCTGGACCGACCCCTCATCCCAAGCCGGACCGACCCCTCGTCCGCAGCCAGACCCCACCGCCACCGACAGAGCAAGCCGCCGCACATATCAATGCTACAATTTCTTCCATTACTAATCACAATAGTTCAATAGTAGAATATCAGTAAGTCCACTCTAATCCATACTCTATTCCTCCATCCCATGGACCCTGGGATGGTTATGTCCACTCCATGTCTATATCAAGAGGGGATTTTGATTCCACATGGATGATGGATGCAATTCTCCTGCTTGCAGTTGTAGGCACTCTTTGTGGTTGACCTTCTTCACCTCCCTATTAGCTGGCCCTTAAGTAAGAATTTCTACTCTCCAATTAGATTGTAAGTTATTGGATGGCAAACCTTGGAGCTTTTACTTTTATCTTTGGTAATACCTATGACACTGTTGGGTATTTTGTCAGCTCCCAAAAAATAAACATGTGTTAGTTTTACTTGAAAGAGATAAAAAGTTATTTTTTCATATCACTTCAGTGTGGAAGGACATGGTTTGACAATAGTTATATATTATATTGGCCTATTTTCCAGTCTGTCGTAAACCATCTGAAAGCTTAGTAATTGCAGTGTTGAAAGGGTTGGACATTGTGATATGTCAGCTTGGCTAGGTTATAATTTACAGTTGTTTGGTCAAGCAAGCACTGGCCTGATTATTACTGTAAGAGTATTTCGTAGATTTAAATCATTAGTCAGTTAATTGCGTCTATGGCTGTTTACATCTGCAATCAACAAAGAAGCCTGTCTTCAGCAATGAAAGAGGTCTCATCCAATTAGATGAAGGCTTTATAGGGAGAAGTGATGATTTTAGCAGTCAGAAAGAAGAATTTCTATCTTTACTTCAGGCAGCCAGCTTTTCCTGGGGAATTCATCAAAACTTCCAAGTTCCCAACTTGTGACCTGCCCTCTGGAATTTGGACTTGCCAATCCCCATGGTTGCATGAGCCAGTTCCTAAAATAAATTTCTTGATATTTACATATATTTACATATAAATTCAGTCAATTCTTTTTCTCAGGAGAACTTTAACTAATATAGACTTTGCTACTGAGAATCGTTCTTAAACAGAATTTTTTTTTTCTAAGAAATACTGCGAATTGCATGCAGGACCTCATACATGGGAAGGAGACACTCAACCACTGAGCGACACCTGCTCCCCTTAAACAAAATCTTAAGGAGGAGATTTCTGAGTTGATTCTGGGGTTTTGGGAAATGATTCTGTAATCTGATTAGATTAAAAGTCACTAATGATTCTATTTCCAATGATGAAGATGTCACTGATAGTCAATGGTATGAATTGGCTATAGAGGTACATAAAATATCATCATTGGATACTGCTACTCAAATGATTATAAGAGAAAAGACACTGGGTGACAGTGTATCTGGCACTTTAACAGAATTTTGTTGTGCTAAAAGGCATAATAATATGGATGTTTGTTCCTAAATATGCTGTATACAGTTGTTAAAGAAAGGGATGAGGTCAAGTCTTCAAATTTCCAGCTCAAGTGCCACATGAAAGACATGAAGTTTCTAAGTATGCCTAGAAAGAAAATCTTATTTATCTGAAGGCTTGAGACTTCTGAAAAACAGACCTAGAGTCTTATTGTACAAGTGGCTGAATTGCAATGTAAATCAAATTCCCAGCTATGAAAATTTGATATTATTTATGAATGCCAAAAAGAAATATAGATTATGCTTATAAACTGGTCTGTTCCTCTGACATGATAACACTTTGATTGTATTAACTCAACTGAGACATCTGATTAAATTATGTTAAGATTAGGGCTTTGATCCAACCACATCATTAGAGTGCAACTCAGTTTCGAGTCCCAGCCACTTGGACGGATAAATTAGACTCTCACACAGAAGTGGACACACAGAAGCAAAAATGCAGGAAGAGAGAGTGCCCCTTAGACATGGCCCCAGGAAGAGAGATGAGCCTGACAGAGTACAGCTGACCTTGTGGAAAGAACAAACTATCTGATTAAAAAATGGGCAAGAGACTTGAAAAGACAAAGTGAAATACAAATAGAAAAGAAACATATGGGAAAATGTTCAACATCATTAGCGATTAGGGAAATGCAAACCAAAACAATAAAGAAATATTTCACACCAATTAGACTGGCCACTATTAAAAAGTCAGAAAACTGTAAATGTTAGAGAGGATGCAGAGAGATAGGAACACTTATTCACTGTTGCTGAGAATTAGAATGGTACAACCACTGCGGAAGACTGGCAGTTACTAAGGAAGTTGAATATAGACTTGCTGTGGGACCTGACAATACCCTTGCAAGATATATACCCAGAAGAACTGAGAGCAGTGACACGAATAGACATCTGTACACTGATGATCACAGCAGCGTTATTCATGATTGCCAAAAGTTGGAAACAACCCAGGTATCCATCAACTGATGAATGGATAAACAAATTGTAGCATATGCACATGATGGAACATTGTGCAGCAGTGAGAAAAATTGAAATCGTGAAACATATGACAACATGGATGAGCCAGGAGGGCATTATGTTGAGTGAAGCAAGCCAGACACTAAAGGACAAATACTGTATGTTTGTCCTATTAAGAACTATATAAATTATGTGAGATATAAATGTATTATGTAAAATATGAATATGGGTAAAATGGCATATATAAGACCATTTTTCTTTGAAACTGAATAAATGTGGGTTAATGCCACAAATTGTTGTCAGATGAAAAAAGACTTACTAAGTGAAGGAGACCAGACACACATTACTATGTATTGTGTGATTCCATTTACATAAAATGTAAATATAAGTCAATTCATAAAGATGAAATTAGATTAGTGGTTATATAGGGCTGGGGAAGGAATGGTAAGGGATATGGAGTCTTTCTTTTGGAATAATGAAATTGTTCTAAAATTTTTGGAATGATGAATTTACAACAGTGTGATTATATTAAAAGCCATTGATTATACATTTTGGATAGATCATATGGTAGGTGAATATATCTCAATAAAACTGCTTAATGAACAAATAATTGTGCAAGAATAGCCAAAAATAGCAGCTATGTACAGCAGGGGTAACAGAGAGAGATTGAGAGGTGAGGAATATTCTTGTTTTATTCTTATTCTTATTGAAATAATGAAAATGCTCTAATAATGATAGAAGTGATGAACATACAGCTATGTGATTATACCAAATACCATTGATTGTACATTTCGGAAGACTCATATGCTTTATTAGTATATATCAGCAAAGTTGACTTGTTTTTTTAAAAAGTAATAATATAAAAAGTAAAGGCATTGATTGGGAAGGAATGGGATGCTGAAAATTGTCATGAGGATGTATAGGCTGATAGTGATTATGGGAGGGCAGGAATTGAAAGCCTAGATTCTTTGCCAGAGAAACCTGCAAAGGTCTCCACTAAGGAATCAACCACCTGAATTCAAGTCTGCCTTGAGGAATCAGCCACTTTGCCTCCACCTGAGGAGATTAACCCTGATATTCCTGATAAACCTGTAACTGCCTCCCTTGAGGAAACAACCTTTCCACCTCTGTCTGATAAGATTGAACCTTTTCAAATGAAGCATCTATAGAATGATTGCAAGACACTGATAATTTATCTCATGACCCACCCCCTTTTCTTCCATACCTATACCTAGACTGAAGTCCCAACAGGCCTTGGAAGTTGAGGTACAATGATGTGAAGAGGTATGCTATACTGCAAAAGAACTAAATGATTTTTCCAAGTTTTACAGGCAGAAATCACAAGAATATGTGTGGGAATGGATATTAAGGGTGTGTTATAATGGCAGAAGGAACATAAAATTAGGTCAGGCTAAATTTATTGATATGGGCCCACTAAGCAGAAGATTTCTAGGTCAAATGAACAAAAGTTTGACTTGAACCACAAAAAAGGAGTCATATCTCCAAAATCAATTCCCGGACTTGAGATCATTTGCAGACCCGGAACCCCTTGAAGGAAGAGAAGGCTGGGTCCCTCTAGGGAAGGATCCTTCCACACTGTCAAAAATTTATTCTTAATCTTCCTCCTACTTTCCCCTGAGGAACCTATCATCTTTTACCAGGATAAATGTGTAATAGAGAAAAGGAAATGATCAGACATTTGGGGCATTATTGGGTACTGGTTCTGAAATGGTATTAATTCCAGGAAACACAAAACATCACTGTGGTCCACGAATCAGAGTAAAGGATTATGAAGGTCAGGTGATCAGTGGAGTTTTAGCTCCAATTTCACAATGGGTCCCCAAATGCATTCTTTAGCTATACTCCCAATTCTGGAATGGGTAGTTGGAATAGGCATACTCAGCAACTGACAAAACCTCCACATTAGTTCTCTTACTTATGAAGTGAAGGCTGTTAACATAGGCCAAGGGGAAGCCACTAGAATTGTCTCTATCTAGCAAAATAGTAAATCTAAAGCACTGCCACATTCCTGGAGGGATTTCAGAGATTAGTGCCACTATCAAGGACTTGAAGAATGCAGGGGTGATGATTTCCACCACAACCCCATTCAACTCTCCTATTGGCCTATGCAGAAAACAGGTGGATCTTAGAGGTTGACAGTGGATTGTTATAAGCATAACCAGTGGTCACTCCAACTGCAGCTGCTGTTCCAGATGTGGTATCATTGCTTGAGCAAATCAATACATCCCCTGGTACCTCATATGCAGCTGTTGCTATGGCAAATGCTTTTTACTTGATACCTGCTAGTAAAAACCACCAGAAGCAATTTGCTTCAGCTGGCACAGTCAATAATATTCCTTCACTGTCCTACCTTAGGGATATATCAACTTTCCAGCTCTATGTCATAATCTAGTTTGCAGAGACATTGGTCACCTTTCCCTTCCACAAGACATCACAGTGGCCCATTGAATTGATGACATTAGGATGACTGGACCTAGAGAGCAAGAAGTTATCAACTACTTCAGACTTACCGGTAATGCATTTGCATGTCAGAGACTAGGAGATAAATCCAACAAAAATTCAGCATCCTACCAGCTCAGTGAAAGTTTTAGGCATCCAGTGGTGTGGGGCATGTTGAGACATCCCTTTTAAGGTGAAGGATAAACTGTTGCATATGTCCCCCCACCCCCAACCTAAAAAGAGGCATGTCCCGTAGTTGGTTTCTGTGACTTTTGGAGACAACATATTCCTCATTTGGAAGTGCTACTCTGACTCATTGACTGAGAGACCTGAAAAACTGCTAGTTTTGAGTGAGGACCAGAACAAGAGGAAGCTCCGCAATAGGTCCAGGCATCCATGCAAGTTACTCAGCCCCTTGGGTCATATGAAAGAGCAGATCCAATGAGGCTGGAAGTTTCAGTGGCAAAAAAAAAATAAAATAAAATGCTGTCTAGAGATTTTGGCAGGCTCTGATAGGAGAATCACAGTACCAACCTTTAGGATTTTAGAGAAAACCCTGCCATCCTCTGCAGATAACTACTAACCTTTTGAGAAATAGCTTTTAACCTACTACTGGGCCTTCGTGGAGACTGAATGCTTACACATGGGCCACCAACTTAACATGAGACTGGAGTTGCCTATCATGAGCTGGGTATTGTCTGACCCATGAAACCTTAAAGTTGGGTGTGCACAATAACACTCGAGCAGAAAGTAGAAGTGGTTTATATGAGATAGGGCTCAACTGGGTCCTGAGGGCACAAGAAAGTTACACGAGTAAGTGGCCCAAATGCCCATAGTCACCACTCCTGCCCATTACCTTCTCTTTCCCAGTCCACAGCTTATGACTTTTTGGGGACTTCCATATGATTGCTTGACTACGGAAGAGAAAACTTGTGCCTGGTTTATAAATAGTTCTGCACGATATGCAGATACCATCTGAAAATGGACAGCTGCAGCACTGCAGCCCCTTTCTGGGACACTCATGGAGGACAGTGGTGAGGTCCTTAACCTGCTACTGGGCCTTAGTAGAGACCAAACATTTAGGCAAGAGTCACCAAGTTACCTTGAGACCTAAGTTGCTCATCGTGAACTGAATATTGTCTGATGCACCGAATCATAAAGCTGGGTATGCACAGCAGGACACCATTATCAAATGGAAGTAGTATATATGAGATCCAGATCAAGCAAGCTCTGAAGGCACAAATAAGATACACAAGGAAGTAACCCAAATGCCCAGGGCCCCCACTTCTGCCACATTACTTTCTCTTTTGCAACCTGTGTCTCAGGGAGTTCCTTACAATCAGTTGAATGAAGAAGAAAAAATTTGTGTTGGGTTTACAGATGGTTCTGCATGATATACAGGTACCATCCAAAAACTTACAGCTGCAGCACTGCAGTCCCTGTCTGGGATATCCCTGAAGGACAATGGTGAAGAGAAATCCACTCAGTGGGCAGATTCAAACAGTACACCTGGTTGTTCATTTTGCTTGGAGGAAGAGCTAGCCAGAGATACATTTGTATACTGATTCATAGGCTGTGGCCAATGGTTTGGCTGGATGATCAGGGACTTAGAAGGAAAAGGATTGGAAAATTGTTGATAAAGAAGTCTGGGACTGGGGGTAAATGAGTGAAAATATGAAGATATCTGTGTTCTATGTGAATGCTCACCAGAGGGTGATTTCAACAGAGGAGGATTTTAATAATCAGGTAGATAGGATGACCTATTCTGTGGTTACCATTTGGACTTTTTCTCCAGCCACTTCTATCATTGCCAATGGGCTCTGAACAAAGTGGCCCTGAGTCGGGATGGAGGTTATGCCTAGGTTCAGCAATATAGACTTTACTCACCAAAGTGAAATGACTGCCTACCATCATTGATGAGTTCCCAATCAGTAGCAGAGGCCAACACTCAGTTCTTGACAGGGCACCATTCCTCAAGGTAACTAGCCTACTGTCATAACCAGTTGATTACATTGGACCATTTCCATCATGGGAAGGCAGCATTTTGTTCCTTCCAGAGTAGTCATATAGTCCAGATACATATTTGCCTTCACTGCACACATGCTTTTCTGCCAAAGCTACCATCTGTGGACTTACAGAATATCCATGACCATGATATTCCACACAGCTTTGCTGTTGATCAAGGAACCTACCTCACCTCACAATAAACGAAGTGTAGGAATGGGAATATGCTCATGAAATTCACTGGTTTTGCCATGTTTCCTATCATCCTGAAGCAGTTGGATGAGAGAATGGTGGACTAGCCTTTTGAAGACTCGTTACATCACTATGTGGCAGTACCTCACAGGGCTGTGGCAATATTCTCCAGGAGGATGTATATGCTCTAAATCAGCTTCTACTCTATGGTGCTATTTCTTCTATAGCTAGGATTCACATGTTCAGGAAGCAAGGGAAGGATATGGGAATGGAATCACTCACAATTCCACTTAATGAGCCACCAAAAAACAATTCACTTCCTGTCCCCACAACCTTAAACTCCATTGGCTATGAGTCTTAGATCCAAAAGAAGGAATGCTTCCACCAGGAGACACAATAATAATTCCACTAAACTGGAAGTTAAGACTTCCACTTGGCTACCATGGGCTCCTCATGCCTTTGAATCAGTAGGCACAGAAAGAATCACTGTATTTGCTGTGGTGATTGATCCTAATTATCGAGGGGAATAGAGATGGTGGTGACTTGGAGCAGTGTGACCCAGAAAAACATGCTCTTAAGCTTAATCCAATCCTGTGGGCATGAGCCTGTTGTAAATAGGAATTTTGATGAAGTTATTTCAGTCAAGGTATGGCCCAACTGAATCAGGATGGACTTAATTCTATTACTGGAGTCCTTTATAATGAAAATGAAATTCAGACACTTCGAGCTAAGCAATGAGAAGATGCTGGAAGTAAATAGAACCAAGAAGCCAGGAAAGACTGCCATGTGCATTGCTATGTAGTAGAAAAGCCAAAGACCAAAGTTCACCAGCATCTAGCCCTTGAATGCCACAGTCTTCTGAGAGTAAGCATTATCTTGGTGATGCCTTGATTTTGGACTTCTAGCCTCAAAACTTTGAGCCAATGAATCCCCATTGTTTAAGCCAAACCACTGCATGCTATTTGTTTTAGTGGCCAGGAAACTACAACAGAGGTAAAGAGGAGTTTGCCTGTAATATAGGACACAACTGAGGGCATCTCTGTACTCCCATGCCCCAGATTAAAATCAAGGAAAATGGTAACAACCCAACCCAGGCAGGACTAATAAAAACTCAGAACCTTCAGGAATGAATGTTTGGGTCACCCACCCACCCCTGCCCCTGCTCCAAGGCAAAGAACCACGACTTCCTAAGTAAAGTGGGTAGAGGTAGAAGGTAGTTTTAAATGCAAACTACATCTATGTGACCAGTTGCAGAAGCAGGACTATAATGGTTATGTGTATTTCTTCCTTGTTTTGCTGTGAACATATTTGTACATCTGTAATGCATAAAGCAGGCATCTTTGTTTTCTTCCCCATCTTATATTTTTATCATATAACATATGTTGTATTAACTTTATGTCATAGTATTTAAGTTACTGGGTATCAAGTTTAAGAGTGAATAATGCCCAAGAATTTTTATCTCTACTGGAGAAAGAGTTAATATGTTTGCGGTTGTATGCAAGAGAGTTGAATTACATTAGATGAAAATATGACTGTTTTTGTTTTCTAGGCTGTTGAAAGCAGATACCATAAGATGGACTGGTGTTTAGCAGTGGGAATGTATGAGCTTACAGTTTTGAGGTTGACAAAAATGTCTAAATCAAGGCTATGCCTTCTTCCTGAAGACCAGCTCCTGACAATCCTTGAGTCTTCTGCCATATGGTAACACAAGTCAGCATCTGCTGGTCTCTCCTTTCTCTTTCAGGTTTCATTACTTTCAGCTTCTTGCTTCTGTGGCTTTTATCTCTCTCTCTCTCTCTCTCTCTCTCTCTCTCTCTCTCTCTCTCTCTCTCTCTCTCTCTCTGTGTGTGTATGTGTGTATTCATCCCATCTATAAAAGATTCCAATAAGAAGATTAAGACCTACTCTGGGCTGCTAAGGTAATCTAATCAAAAGGTCCTACTTACAGTAGGTTTATACCCACAGGAATGGATTAAATTTAAGAACATGATTTTTTGGGGTACATACAGTTTCAAACCATCACAAGACCCTATTGTTTTTATAAAGAGATTAAATATGATTTCAGGAGATGTGTGTGGGTACCAAGTTGACAAGAGTTGGACTATAATAGTTAAGTTCACATGTCAACTTGGTTAGGTTATGATATCCAGTTGTTTGATCAAGCAAGCCCTGGCTTGATTCTAACCATGAGGTAATTTCATGGGTTTAAATCATTAGTCCGTTGGTTGTATCTATGACATATTACATCTAAAATCAACAAAGGAAATTGCCTTCAGCAACAGATGAGGTCTTATCCAATCAGTTGAAGGACTTAAAGGGAGAAGTGATGGCTTCAGCAGTCAGAAAGAAAGACTTCTAACTCGACTTCAGCCAGGCAGCTTCTCCAGGGGAATTCATTGAAACCTTCATCTGGGTTCCCAGTTTGCAGCCTGCCCTATGGATTTTGAACTTGCCAATCCCCATGGTCACATGAGCTAATTCCTATATTAAATCTCATAATATTTACATATATTCATAGATGTGGGTATGTGTGCATCCTCTTGGCTTTGCTTTTCTGGAGAACCCTGGTTAATACAGGGAGAAATAAGGGAAAGGAAAATGGTTAGTACAGCAGAACCACTAGAGGACAACGGGATCATGCATGTGTAAACTACAATTTCAGTCCACTGGAGATAAGTACTAATAACTAAAGCCTAAGAGCCATTGTTCGCTAAGTTTCACTGCCTCCCAGCTTGCCAAAATGTCATGAAATACTATCCAGACTCTCAGGGAAGAGGCTGACAGCACACTTTACCTCGACTACATAATCGGACATTTTCTCATTTTTTAGGTTATTTTATGCTACGTCCTACTAGACAGAGACTAGTATTGCAATAACAATCAGTCTCTTAATATTATTAAAGGGATTATTCACCAAATGCATGGTGGATTCTAATATACAATCAATTCAATTAAATAGGTTTGGACAAGAAGACAAGGAAGATGTTACAAAAGAAAAGATCTGAAAAGAGGAAAATGGAGCTATAAAGGCCTGGTATCCCCTTGAGTAAATTATCACAATGCCATCTTTGACCTTTGAAAGAAAAAACAAAGTTAAGAACTTGGCAATAGACCTGGGAATTTTGAAATTCAGGACCACAAATCCCCATATCAGAATACTCACATAGAGAGAGAGAGCACCCAGGCTCAAATCTGGCAGAAGCTTCCAGCATCTCATATATGATTCCAACAGGAATTGATCTGTTATTTAGTGAGCAAAGATAAAATCAGTACCTTCTTATTATAATAAAGCCCTGAATAAGCTGCTTGTTTGGAACTTGGAGCATCCAAGTGAGGTACACAGGTGTAAAGACTTTAATTTTAGATTTGAGAGGATACCAGGATCAGGGTTTTTGGATAAGATATATATGCTTAATTTCCTTGATTAAGAACCTCATGCAGCATGCCTGTGGCTCTGGTTTGGCTATACAACTGTTATAGTTACTATAGCACTTTCATGTTAAACCATGAAATGGTTTCAGCTACAACAATGGGGATTTATTTCCTTAAAGCTTACAGTTTTGCAGCCATGAAAATGTCCCAATCAAGGCATCATCAGGCTGATGCTTTCTTCTGAAGACTGACGGCCAGTGCTCCTGGACTCCTCTGTCACATGGCAAGGCACAGGACAACATCTCCAGTCTCCCCCTTCTCTGTCGGGTTTTGTTGCTTTCAGTTTCTTCCTTCCGTGGCTTCCTTTCCCTCTCCCTGTATTCATTCCACTTATAAAGGGCTCCAGCAAGATGATTAAGACCCATCCTGATTGAGATGGGTCACACCCTAACTGAAGTAACCTCATCAAAAGTCCCTGCTTACGAAGGGTTTACATCCACAGGAATGGATTAGATTGAAGAACATGAACTTCTGGGGTACATACACTTTCAAAGCACCACACCAACCAAATGAGGTGGTCACATTATTCAGGCTTGGTAGTTGCAATGAACAGTAAATTCACTACTCGAAGAGAAAGAATTTAGTAAAGGATAATAGGTAACTCGAAGACTCCCCACGTGGGCCAGAGAACAGGCTTAAAGGCCATGTAACCAGGAACAAAACCTAAATGACACAATTCTGTGGCCCACAGAATACTGACATTGTCTCAGTGCAAAAGGGTCCAGGTAAAGAGCTCAGACCTATGAGGCCAGCCACGCTTTTCACTTCTGCTCCTCCAGGTCTCAGCTTTGCAACAAAAGCCAGCTTGAAAATTGTAAGCAGCACTTGCTTCCTTCGGTTGCTCCTTCTAAATCAAATTCTAGCATACATGTACCTCATTTGTATAGTCTAAGTCATGTGCCTTTGCTCTCAATGGAAAGGACAATGCCATGCCAAGCCAGATGCTGAGCCTGCCCTTATTTAAAATTTTGATATATTGTGCACCAAAGGATTTTTAAATTAATTTTTGTATTAAAAATATTGCATTAAAATATTATTTACCTTGATTACTGTGTTCTTTGCTGCTCACTTAAATTTGTCTCCCAAGATGAGTGCCTCACTCCCCTTACCCTAGACCCAGCCCAGGCAGAGGAGGCTGGAGAAGTGTGCTTCAGCATTGTAGAGCTGAAAGATGGCGTGGGGGACAGAGCAAAGCCTTCCCAAATACATCCACACCTTTGTCCCCAGAGCCTGTTACCTCACATGCCAAAGGGACTTTGCAGGTGTGAATGTATGAAGGATCTTGAGCTAGGAAGAATGTTCTGGACTATCCAGGTAGGCTCAGTGAAATCCCAAGAGTCCTTATGAGAGGGAAACAGGAAAGCCCAAATCAGAGACTGATGTGACAAGAGCAGCAGAGGCCAGAGCGTAGGAGAGAGATTTGGAAGTGTTAGCCTGCTGGCTTTGAAGATAAAGGAAGGGGCCACCAGCCAAAAAATGTAGGCGAACTCCAGAAGCTGGAAAAAGCAAGGAAAGAGATTCGCCCCCAAGAGCTCCACAAGGGAGCACAGCCCTGCCGACACCTTGCCCAAAGAGACTGATTTGGGCTTCTGGCTTCCAAACCGTAACAGAATAAATCTGGGTTGTTTTAAGCCTCTGAGTTTGTGGCAATTTGTTACCACGACAATAGGAAACTAATAAAGAGGATATTTTCCAGACATTGGAAAAGGGTTAAAAGGAAGGGCGGTAGTCAGCAATCATGATAAATGCCCACCCCCTGAAGACATTCACTTTTCTACCTCTATTTTCACTCAAACCCCAATGCTGTCATACTTCTGTGGTTTTTATGATCAGACAGCAGACCAACAGCAGTTGTCAGGATAAATGGTCAATTCTCTGCTTGGCCTCTAACCATCAACAGAAGTTCACTAAGATCCTTGAGTCATTTTGTCCAATTTTCCTAGTGCGGTTTACTTTCAGTTTTGGGGGCACAGGAAATTTGTCTTCTACTGCTTTCCAAATGTTCAAGACCCGATCGAAGAACCCAGGCCTTAGTTTCCTACCAACAACAGAACAGCAGGGTAGTTCCTCTCATGCTTTTTACTAGAAAATAAGGACTCTGTCTTTATTTAAAATGATTTTAACCTACTATAATATCCTGGAATTATCATATACTTAGCCAACAAAACTGTTTGCTTAGTGCTTGATTTTCCATGCCATGCTGAAATGCCGTAACATTGTAAAAGGTAATTTTCCTGTCTCTTAGATGAATTTTATGTTATACATCTTTTTTTTTAAGATTTATTTATTTATTATTTCTCTCCCCTTCCCCTTCGCCTTCCCCTTTGCCCCCCACCCCCCCCCCCCAGTTGTCTGTTCTCTGTGTCTATTTGCTGCATGTTCTTCTTCGTCCACTTCTGTTGTTGTCAGCGGCACGGGAATCTGTGTTTCTTTTTGTTGCATCATCTTGTTGTGTCAGCTCTCCGTGTGTGCGGCGCCATTCCTGGGCAGGCTGCACTTTCTTTCACGCTGGGTGGCTCTCCTTACAGGGCGCACTCCTTGCGTGTGGGGCTCCCCTATGCGGGTGACACCCCTGCGTGGCACGACACTCCTTGTGCACATCAGCACTGCTCATGGGCCAGCTCCACATGGGTCAAGGAGGCCCGGGGTTTGAACCGTGGACCTCCCATGTGGTAGACGGACGCCCCAACCACTGGGCCAAGTCCACTTCCCTGTGTTATACCTCTTAAGATAAGTAGAGCACACCACACTTTCACAATCTAACTGATGGCTACATTCATACGTAGAGATTATATTACAAAAGTTCATTTGTCAATCAATAATTTAAACACAAATTCACTTTATCTTAGCATCAATTGTAATAATACAGAGAAAGTGTTTTCTTTATAAAAGTTGGTACATGAATTCCCTGTCAATGAGGGATTGGGTATGTCCAGGAAATAGTTTGAAGCACCCATAGTGAGATGTTCCCTAAACAAGGAAAATAAATGTTGTGCAATGAAGGAGGTTGAAAGAGGCAAAGCCAGACTGAGGGTTTTTAAGAACCGCATGGTGATCACACAGCAGGGCTGTAGGGGGCAACGGGTCTGTGTATGCAAGAGACGACTTGGGAAAGGACAAGTATCTTCTGGGCACAACATTTCAATAAATTTAATATTGCTAACTGATGCCTTGTTGTGGATAGATTATCTTACAAGCAGATAAGTGATATTATGGTCCACACCAAGCCTGGCGAAGGACAAAACAGATCATATGTGGAAATCATCATTCTTCTTGGTTACACTCCCTTAAAATCATATTGAATATGAACAAACGAGAGCTTCAGATCAGGGCCCCAAGGCCCACGTGAAACCTGCTTCTCATAGTTGAGCCCTGAGCACTTAGCCACACAATGAGTTTGTTACTCTCAAATTGTTCCTTAGTTTCTAGAGTCTCACGTAAAGACCCTCATTCAAAAAAATAATAATAATTAAACTGGAGTCAGTCTTCCGGAAAAGATTCTTGAAGATACACATACACACACAGCAGCCTTTCATTACATAATTCTGAACTGTATACATAGATATTCTGTGTGATTGGTTCCCCTGGAACACAACTCAATAGAACACAACTCCACAGAATATAATATGAATGGTAACCCCTAGAGTTAGGTAAAAGAGATGGCTCCAGAATGAAGGGGAATTAATCGTCCCTCAGGAAACTGTGCACCATAATTGGTGCCAAGGTGACAAGTAAGCCAAACTTTGAAAATCATTACATCCTCACTCCTGGGTAAAGAAAATATCACTGTGGCCCCCAGTGGAGCTGCCAGGCTCCCTGGAGGCTGGGCCAGGTCCTGGGGAGCACGTGTTCCCCTGGCCCCCAGACTGTGTCCAGCACAGTCCAACTCCTCAGCAGGTCCTGTCACCCGTACCTTCAAACCTCACCCCCAGTGCATCTACTCCTCTCCATCTCCACTGTTACTACCAAATCCAAGTCACCTCATCTTATGTTAGACCAGTGGTCTCCAAAACATTTTATCACACCCCATTATGAATGGTGATTTATTTATAGATAATATTTGTACTATGGTGTCTATATATTACATATATTATAAGCAAATAGAAAAAATGTGAGATATTTATAATACATACGTATGTGTATATCTATGCACTTACATGTAACATATTCAATTGTATGTATATGGGTATACTATGGGTGTATGTATATAAACACATCTAGCATTTTCTTTCTGCCTGCTAAGAGATTACCCTGCACACTCTCTGGACAATGTATGGTCTACACTGGAGCCACTGGCTTAACCTACTATAACTCTCTCCTATTAATTTCCCTACTTCCACTCCTGTTTCATGTCATCTATTTTCCACAGAGCGAAATTAAATTAGGTCATCCCATTGCTTTCCTAAAACCCCTCCATTGGCTTTTCATTGCACTTAAAATCTAAGCTCATTATATTGGTCAATGAAGTTAGCCATGAGCTAGGCCCTGCCCACTCTCGGAACCACAGTCTGAAGCCCTCCCTCTGAGCTTCATCCCATGGACCGTCTTTCTATTCTTCTGACATGCCAAGTTCATAACCAGCTTGGGGCTTTGGGGCAACTCTTCTTTCTGCCCTTAATGCTCTTCCGTAGACCTTCAAAAGTCTATCTCCTCCGGGTCATGCAGCCTTGCTTACATGGCTCCTTCCAAAAATGAGTATCTCTAGCCCCCTCTCCCAAAGCACTGACAACTCCAATCACCTCACCTACACTACTGACCATCTCTAGCTCTTAACTAAGGCACTGAGAAGGTTACTAGCTATCCCATCTCCTTGGGCGAATTCTCAGCATCTGGTATTCATTTGTGTATTTGTTGGTTATTTGCATATTGTCATTTAGAGTATAGAGAATTTACCTATCTCATTTATTGTGGTACTTGGTTCATAGTAGGCCCTCAATTAGTAGTTGCTGAATAAATGAATTAATGGAGTAATTCTTTAATAAGGATTTTATGAACTATTAATATGAAGTCAGTTGAGTTGAGCAGGGAAAAGTGTCATGAAGCCTTTTCCACTTAATTCCTTCTTCCAGGCAACGATATGAGAAATGTAAGTAGGTTAATTCTATAGAAATAGTCTGAGTAGGGTTCATAATTCTCTGAAATACCTATAAGCAAATGAGTTTGACACTAATAAGAGGATCAAATATTTCCAAAAATGAACGTCCTTTTAAACACAGATAACCTACCAGAAGCTCTAAAACCCTATTACTAAGACCTTTCTAGGAAACCCCAATGATATCCATATTCATCAACAGTCTCTAAAAAGGCCTTAAAAATAATAACTGGCCTTATCTGATTTGATTTGCACCCAAATTGCCATCTGAAAGAGATAATGTGCTAGTGAAAGATATCGCATTAGGAGAGGAATGCTGAACTTTCCTTTGCTTCTGAACAAGATATGTGAGAGAAAAAAAGTTAATTATTATGTTCTTATTTTAAAATATAAGTTTTGAGAGAACCTACCTCACAGAACACTTCTGTCCAGACAAATTGTTAAATAGTCAAAGAATTAAATATTCTAAGAGAGTCCAATTTCATACACTATAATGTATATACATCCCACTGCTGAGATGGCTCCCTCATCTACTTGCTCGTTTTGGGTCTTTTTGCTCGTTGTTTGCACTCATTGTCTGCTCATTGTTTTTGCTCATTGTTTTTGCTCATTGTCTTTGCTCATTGTCTGTTTGTTTGCTTTCTTTAGAAGGCATGGGGGACAGAACCCTGAACCTCCCACGTGGGAGGCAGGCACTCAACTGCTTGAGTCACATCCGCTCCTGCTCATTTGGTTTTTTTGTTAAATTTATTTAAGTATATCACTCATAAGTGAACATACATAAAAAAAGCAGTGTATAGTAATAGTTGTGAACTTACAAAACAAACATATATAACATCATACAGAGTTCTCATACCTCACCCTACCACCAAGAACTTGCATTGTTATTAAACATTTTTAACTAGTGATTAAAGAGCATTGTCAAAATATTAATATTAAGCAAAGTATTTCCCCCAACCTACCCTATTATTACTATTACTTTTATATCATTAAAAATGAACATACATAAACAATAAGTGTATAGTAAAAGTTGTGAACCTACAAAGCAAACATGCGTAACATCATACAGGGGTCCCATACATCAACCCTCCACCAACACCTTACATTGTCATAAGATATTTGTTACAAATTATGGAAGAATATTGTCAAAGTCTTACTACTAATTATAGTCCTAATATTACATTTGATGTATTTTCTCCCCAGCCTACTCTCATTATTATTTTTTAAATATATTTTTATAACAGAAGTTGTAAACTTACAAAACAATCTTGCACATTTGCAGAATTCCAAAACAACACACCACACCATATTGTTACGTTTGTTACAGATTATGAGATAATATCATTAAATTATTACCAGGTCCAAGGTGTACATTTGGCACACATCTTCCATACCTCCCCATTATCAATGAATTACATCTTGACATAGATGCAAGAATATTACATTTTTACTGCTAAACACAGTCCATAGGTCACTCCAGTTGTATTTTTCCCATACTTCACATTCCCACCACCCTGCAATAGTGATGTATATTTACTCTAGCTCACATAGGACACTCTTGCATTGTACCATCAACCACAATCTTATCCACCTCTGGGTTTACTGGGCTTTTCAGTCCGTAGATTACTCTCTAATGTTCTATCAATTGACCAATTGACCTAGATGACCATTTTCAGCCACATCCCCATTTATAAACCATTTCTTCAACCTCACCAACCCTTTCTTCTGCCTTCTAAATCTGCTATTACATGATTCCAGTGTATTTTTAATTTCATTTTTTGCACCTTTCATTCCCATAAGATCTGCAATTTTTCTGTATGCTTTCAAATTCTTCTTTGTGTTCATCCAATGTCTTCTTTATATCCTTAATCTCTTTAGTCATCTCATTGAATTTATTAAAGACATTTATTTGAATATCTAGGATTAGTAATCTAACTCCTTTATGTCATCTGGAGGCTTATCTTGTTCCTCTAATTGGGCCATATTTTCCTATTTCTTGGTGTGGATTATCATTCTGTTGGCATCATGGTACCTGGCTTACAAGAGTATTTATTTTGGGTGCAGTTTTTCTCTTTAGTTTAGGGTTCCCTGCCCTTTCTCCCTTACTGGTTGTGTAGTAGGAGCCAAGGATGTAGTTGGTGCTGTTAGCTGTGGAGGTTAAGCTGCCCCCATTGCCCCAAGGGCCAATGAAGCTTCTCCCAACTTTCTCCTTTGCCAGCAGGTAGAGACACAGCCACAGCTGTGTAGAATGAACTATTACCCAGTGAGACTGATAAAGCTTCACACCCCTTTTGCCCCTGCCTGGGGCAGGGATGGATATGCAGGTGTGGGCAGTAGTCTATACAGTGAGGGTCCAAGAAGACCACAGTTGCCCCAGCAGACTTCTGATTATTCGGTCTGTGCCAGCCAAAGGTCCCTGCGGTACCTGGATAGGCTGGTGCAGGGCCTGCCAGCTCCCTCCCTTCTAACAGTGGGGCTGAAGCCTAGCCTAGGGTTGCCATCACTGTGATTTTCAGTCAGCCCAGCTTCCCCTCATGCTGGAGGTGGAGTCAAAATGGTGGCTACTGGCCTCTTTCTGACTTGGACAGTTTCAAACTTTAGCTGTTTTTAGGGTTATACTTTAGCCAGCTGAATTTACTAATCAGTAGCTGAAGTCGGTGGCCATCTCTTCCTCCCCTGTTTTTGGGAAATGGAATTTCCAACTCCAGCCTCAGAATAACTCCTGCTGCCAGAGTAGGATGATCACCGGCCTCCATGGCATGGCCAGTAATTTCCCAGCGAAGCTGGTGCAGGTCTCCCCAGCTTCCCCCTGCTGGAGGTGGGGCTGGTGCCTAGGCTAGAGCTGCAATCTGACCTGGATGGAAAGAAGTTGATCCCTATCAGCACTGGGGTTTTCAGTCCACCCAGCTTCCCCGTGTGCTAGGCATGGAGTTAAGATGGCTGTTACTGGCCTCTTACTGATTTGTACAGGGTAAACGTCAGCTGTTCTTGTATTTTAGCCCAATTTACTCATCAGTTGCTGAAGTTGGTGCCCAGTAGTCTCTTCCTCCTCTGTTTTGGGGAAGTGAAGCTTCCAATTCCAGCCATGGAACATCCAAGGTGGCTTGTGCCTCCAGTAGAGGATGAGCACTGACCTCCATGGCATGGAACGTTCTACTCATGAATCTTCTTTGCAGATGAACAGTCTCCTCCTTCCTGTCCTTCAAGGATGTTTCAGGATGCTCTTCTGGTCTCCTGGAGGTCCCAAACAGGTGCTTCAGCTAGCTCCAGATAACTCTGGGTGTTTGCTAACTGCTCTGTAGCAGGAGCTGATTCTAGGAGCTCCTTACTCCACCACCATTTTGCTGGTTGTCCCTGCTCATTTGCTTTTTGTTGTTGTTCTTGTCTGCTCTTTGTTTTTACTCTTTGTCTGCTCATTGTTTTTGCTTGATGCCTGCTCATTATCTGCTTGTTTGTTTGTCTTCTTTAGGAGGCACCAGAAACTGAACTCAAGACCTCCCATATGGGATGTAGACACTCAACTGCTTAAGCCATATCCACTCCACTATAATTATATTTTGCTGACAGAATTCCCATTCAAAGAAATAAAATATATGTGGTAAGAAACAGAATGAGAATTTAAGGTCATAATCAGCACTAGGCAAATTGTGTATTAGACAGAGTTTGAGGTTCACAGACAAATTGTACTCACACACACACACATACACACTCATACCCATGCACATGCCTAATCCAATAAAATTTTCAGAAAAGTATTTAATATCATTTATTAACATCATTCATATGAATTTACGTTAGAGTCCTAAGTCTTCCAGAAATATTTGTATCTGCCCCCTTTCAACCACAGAATAAAATATTTAGTCTCTTTGACAAAAGCATTACAATACTGAGCATAGAATTGAAGAAATTACTTTAGAGTCAGGATTCTACCTCTTCCCTGATATTGCACTATTGAAGTAACCACCTGCTTGTCCACACTAACTGTCGTTTCAGAAAAACACCTGTACTCAGCAGAGAGTTTGGCCCTCACTGTCCAGTTGGCTGGAAATATTAACAGTAGCATTGACTCAAGAACTTCCACCTACCAACTGGAAACAAACACACTCACACCCTCATCCATCTTCTCTTGACTAGCAGCTCAGATAATGCTGCCGACTTATGTATCAATTTCTTAATTATCATACTGACTAAATTTCATGAAAACAAAGACACTTTTATCCCCTTTGTTTTCTCACATTTTCGTTCAAAAGAAAGATCCTGTCAGAAACTATTATGACTTGAGAAATTGAGTGCTTACTCAGAACACAGTCTAGAATGAGTTTCTGATGCACGGAACTGGTAACCTAAAGAAGCAGCAGAGACAGAACAGGGAAGCTCCAAATAAATAAAAGAATAGAGGAAAAACAGAATTTTAATAAGGCAATTGAAATGGTAGAGAGCCCCACACAACCTGCAGACTCACCCACACTCTCACTAGCCTCCCCTAGTAGGCAGAATTGCTTGGAGCAGGGTCATCAATTTGAAATAGCCTCAGCTCTACAAATGAGCTTCTTAACCCTCCTGCCCTGCCTCCCACTCACCACCATATCTTCATCAGGTAACCTGCCTTTTCATTTTGATTTTTGTAATTCCAACATCCAGCCCAATGTCTGCCATAGTGTAGATGCCTGTGGATGAAGGAAAGGATGGATGCTGACTGGACCAGTACCTGAACCAGGCTGGACCAATCAGAGATTGTACCTTACACTTTAAAATTTAGTGCTACACACAATCTGCCTAGTGCTTCCCATGTAGTACATTTGCAAAATGTAGACCAAGAGCTTCCAGAGGCCTTGTATGCCTCCATGTGAAGACAATTAGTGAGTGAACGAGGTTAATACAGAGAAAGTAACAGATATGAGATATGGGTAGGAAGAGTCCTTATGGGATTTGTGCCTGGGATCCAGTTGTCTCTGCACCCTTGCCCTTCTTATAATTGCACATGCTTTCCAGCAAAGTCTCCATTTTGCCGAAGCTATGGTTGAGTCTCCATACTATGTCATGAGAAGGAGTCTAACTACACTAGTCTGTGTTCTGTTTTTTCAACTATATCATAAAAATCTTGAGGACAAGCTCATCTCCTATTGCTTTAGTATCCTCCATGGTACCCACTATGGCCTTTAGTATACATAAGGCATTCAGCTAACATATGGAAACTTTCCAGATAATTTTCTCAGTGTCTCTCCTGTGCCATGTTGAGACAATTGTTCACATAGGGAGCATTTAGATAGCCATGGAGCTGGGCAAGAGTTGGCAAACAAACTGGGGTGAAGGCTGCTGCTACGGCCAGACTCAAAAGTGGCCCCCAAGGATCTGCACATCCTGGTCCTTATAAAGTTGCTTCTATATTGTTGCAGGGTGTGTCTGTGTGACCAATAGCATATCACAGAAGTAATGGGATGCCACTTCCAAGATTAGGTTATAAAAGGCTGTGGCAAAAATACATAAATGGATGGATGGATGGATGGATAGATAGATAGATAGATAGATAGTAGATAGATAGATAGATAGATAGAATGATAGATATAAGGCTGTGGCTTCTGTCCTAGATGCTCTCTAGCTCACACCCTTTTTCTCTCTAGAATCACTTGCTCTGGGGAAATTCAGATGCCACATCATGAGCAGTCCTATGAAGAGGCCCATGAGGCAAACAACTGAAGTCTCTCACAACAGCCAGCCAGGAACTGGGGCCTGCCGATAACACAGAAACGATCTTGGCAGCAGATCCTTTAGCGTCAGTCTAGCCTTTGATGACTGCAGCCCTGGCCAGCATCTTGATTGCAACCTTATGAGAGACTCTGAGCCAGAACAACCCAGCTCAGCTCTCAGATTCTTGACCCTCAGAAACTGTGAAATAATAGTTTTTTGTTATTGTTGTTTTAAACAGCTAAGTGTAGGTGTAATTGATACCTAACTCAACTCCCATAGTCCCATAAATAAGTCAAGAGTCCAGAGGGGTCCAAGAAGACAATACACCATTTAAGGATTCCCTGGCCTCATTTGTCAGGGTTAACACTGGAGACCCAGAAAGTAAAAATAAACAAGCAAACAAACAAAAAAATGGGGTGTCAATGGGAGTTAGAGATCCTAAAGATGAATACAAATGGAAAGAAATCTGAAAGTCATTTTGCCATGAGCCAAGCAAGGCTCTTGGACCTAGAAAGTCAATGCCAAACTGAGAAAAACACCACTTAGGTCTTAGTGGCTCTAACTAGCCCATATCTACAACCCAGGAGGATATTAGTAATCAAAATTTAGGAGAATACTCATCCTAGCATGAGTCTCATCTCATCCAATCAGTTGAAAGCTTTAAAAGGAGAAGTGATGATTTCAGCAGTCAGATGGGAGAATTTCCATCTCTACTTCAGCCAGTCAGCTTCTCCTGGGGTTTTCATCAAAAACCTTCATCACAGTTCCCAGTTTGTGACCCGCCATATGTAATTTGGATTTGACCATCCCTACAATCACATGAGCCAATACCTATTTTTAAGATCTTATAGGTAATATTTACATTACATATATCCTCCTGGGGAACCGTGACTAATGCCATTATATATTTTATTATTGGCTTTTCCACAAATGGTCTTGCCTTCTCAAAAGACTACATGATATAGTTCTTTGGTAGTCTCAAGGTCAATTATTCTGAGGTTGGAGAATAGGGAACCAGGAGCATATAGAGAATCAGGTATCTACAGACCTGAGGCAGGTACCTAGAGGTCTGAGGTAGATGGAGAGTCAGACACCCCTACAGTGTGGAAAGACCAGCACCCGACAACAAGTTATGAGATTGAGATTTCTGGAGAAAGGCACCTGCTTGCAAGAGACAGATGGCTAAAGTTAAGTAAACACGGCCTCAAATTATCCAGTAACCCACCCCTTGCCCAGGGACTTGTAAGATGTCAACGAACAACCTCTCCAGGTAGCTCTCTGCTTGGAGGCTACCTATGTGCTTCTCAGCACATGCCCTACCCCCTTGCTCGCACTTTCCTTCCTTTAGCACTGTTCAATACTTTAACAATGTTTAACAACCTTGTTGCCTCATTCAGTCCTTGAGTCCTTTCCTGGATTGAATAAGAACTCTCACTCTTAACAATTTCCAAGTCTAACCACATTTCAAAATTATCTTTGATTCCTTTTAAAGGGAATTTTTACAAAATGCAGATTTCCAGTCCTTGTGTTAGATTTATTGACTCAGAATTTGGGAGAGTGAGACCCAGGAGACTGTCATCTGGACAAGCTCACCAGATGATTCTCATGCTGCTAAGCCTGCATGGATGCACAGAATTAAACTAGGTACAAAATTAGATACTCAAAGAGCTTTGTTTCTGTTTTTGTTTTTTGACAAACCAAACTGACTCTTCTAATCTGTCCAATTATTCTTGCTTGGAAGTGATGGCAGATGCTACAGGGAAACAGGAAAACAGCATAAGCCTGGAACCCCAACTCTATAGAATGGACTTAATTCCCTGCTTCAGACTTAAGCGTTATTTGCAGAGCTAGAATTAAAGTTCCTGTACAATCGAGACCTCCTATCAACCCAATTTTCTTCTCACTGGATTATATTATCCATTCCTTTTTTTTTTTTTTCTCTTTTTCTCTTTTCCTTCTCACACAGTTATGGTCATTAAAATAAATTTTTAAAGAAGGAGTATTTGTTATCAAGAATACGTCTCTTAGACCTGAGCTTAGTTGGGTATTTTATGAAGGAAATATTTTAATCTTGCAAAACATCAACTTTGACCCTTGGTGTATATACACTGCTTTAGATGCTTTATTTAAACAGCCAATCTACATAATATAATCCCATTCTAAAAGATGAAAATTATCTTTAAGTATTTTGATGGGTTCAGTGAAAGACGTGACAAAGTAAAAAATGTATAAATTATTCAAATTTCTCAATATTATTTTGTCATCAGCACCCCCCAAAAATGATATGCTGTTAAAATAGATACATTTCTTTTTTTAATTATAAAAGATTTATTTATTTCCCCTCCCCCCCCCCCCCCCCCCCCAATTATCTGCTCTCTTTGTCCATTTGCTATGCATTCTTCTGTGCCTGCTTGTCTTCTCTTTAGGTGACACTGGGAACCAACCCTGGGAACTTACAGAGTGGGAAAGAGGTGCTCAATCTCTTGCACCACCTCAACTCCCTGGTCTGCTTCATCTCTTATTGTCTCTCCTCTGTGTCTCTTTTCGTTGCATCATCTTACTGCACCAGCTCTCCGCTCAGACCAGCTGACCATGCAGGCCAGCTTGCCTTTACCAGAAGACACTGGGAATAGAACCCTGGACCTCCCATATGGCAGGCGGAAGCCCAATCACTTGAGCCACATCCACTTCCCGATAACATTTCAATAGACAATTAAATTTAATATAAGTAGTTACCTATTGATTCATGTCTGAATATTTTCTTTTGCCAGTTCAATGTTTATTTTCCAAAGGCCTAAAATGGATAGTGCCAAGAATGAATAATTTTTCAAAACAGATGTCATATGATATCAGGTAAATACCATATGATATCTGTTGAGCTTGAAGTGCTATGTAAGAAGCTGTGAGAGGAGATGTGTAAGTGTTTACATGGAAATTTGACAAATGTTCTGTGGCCTTTTATTGATTACATTTATGAGTAGATTGTGCTAATGATCATGTTAACACCATACTATGCCTGGAGAAGAATCAATTATGGACCTTCCCACTGAAATATTAGCGGTCATATTTTTTCAACTTGACTTCTGAGATGTTTCTACCATAAATGTGCACATGCCCAGAAAATTTTCCTCCATAAAATGATTCTATCTTACTTTTTTTCTCTAAATATTCATTATGATACTTTCCCTGCCAACAAACTAAGTTATTTTCAATTCCTCAAACATATCTTGCATTATTTTGCCTCCAAGCTTTTACTCTTAAAATTGCCCTTACTTAATATTAATATGCTTATACTCACTTCCCATCCCTTCCCCACCATCTCCCTCACCAATACCTATCCAAATTACTCTTCTATGAAGCCTTCCAGACCACTTCATTCCAGAGTCACTTTTCCCTGTCCTGAATTTCTTTAGTGCACAGCCTTTACAGTATTTGTTTGAGAACTGATGTGCTGGGAATTTATCTCTCTTGTATTTGCTAAATCATTACTTATATTTATGATTCATCTTGCCACTTGTTTCAAATTCTTTTATATCAAGACTTTGTCTTCTTTTTCTTTATGAGCCCAACCATGCCTTGCCCTCTTATACCTGGAGGAGGATAGTGTACACTCACTTGATTATTTGTTTATTTACAGAAGAAGGAAAAAGGGAGTTAAAAAATAATAAGTCAACATATACTATCTGTTTACCCTCTGCCAGCTACTGTTCAAGCAACTGTTTGCTTATTTTATCACTTAATCTTCTCAGCACTCTAAGGGATAGATTCTCTTATTATCCTCATTTTATAATTGAGGAATATGAGGCACAAAGGGATTGAGTAAGTTGCCCAAAGTCAAGCAACTACTAGGAGGTAGAGCATTTGAATTTAGCCAAGCCATTTGCTCTAGAGCCAGGTGCTTAACAGCTAGGTAGAAGTCAAGGTAGAGGGAGAGTAACTCATGGCTGGTAAAACAGCATTTGCTTTGATGAGATGCTCAACCGACACACAATCAATATTTCAGGAAAACTGTAGTTTGAGAAACCTACCTGTTTGCAAAAGGAGGCATGTCTTCTAGGAAAATTTGTTTTTCCTCCATCACTGAGCTCCTCTCTACCCACCTGCCTCCACCCCCAGAGTAGATTTCGCCCTGTTGGGGACTTCTGGTAATCCAGGCAGGTAGACCCCTACCTGAAAATCTGGTTCAACTGAAAATAGTCTAAGCTGCTTTCTAAGCCTTGGGGTAAACACAAATTATTTGGCCCTATCTGTTCCCACTTAAAGGCTTGTGGTAAGAGACAATAAAACATCAATCTTTGCAATAGGTAAGCACACTCAATTTTTAAAACTTTTAAGAGAGTTTTGATATATGAGAATATGAATAATAGTTTGCACAAGCCAAAACGCTTTGACTTGCTAAAACTATTTCCAGGATGATCTCAACAACAACAAAAAAAGCAAACACTTATTTGATTGACAAATGCCTCTTTTCCTCTGACAATAAAATCCAAAAGTAGTCCTGATTTTTGTTCATTATGCTTCAACCTATGGCCTAAAACACACCCAAGAAACTTAAAATATTCCAAAACCATAGGAGTGATCACTAATCAGTTCCATCTTCAAGGCAGAGCTATTCTAGCTGCAGAAAACCACACAAGAAAGTGAAACCAAATTGTTACCATGTAGGAAAGTTTCTAAAAACTAAGCTGCATTAAATTAACTGATTTCTAAACCTACTTGGGGGATATCTAGAGCATTTGTTACCAAAAAGAAAATTTTAGTATAATGCATCCAGGAGTTTCCCTCATTCATATAAAAATTTAATATTAATAACGATAGTATTTCCTTCTACAGCACCTGCCACTGACTGTCCTACTTAATTAAAGCTTGCACAGTGGTTTTAGCCTTGAGCAATACTTTGAATTATATACCCTACCAAAGTTCTCTGGATTCAGAGATGCACTGACAGTTTTATTTACCTGATAAACTAAAGTAATTGAACTGAAGAGTGCAAAACAAGCAGTGCTCACCCTCCCAGTTTCCCTTAGAGTTTGTCTCTTGGTGAAGATGTAACCACCCTCTCCTTCTGGTTGGCCTGAAAAAAATTAGGGACCTGTAAGAGGACAGTGTTCAATAGGACTACATATGAAATGATGAGTTGGGCAAGTGTTTTGGAAAATTATTTTCACAGCCAAAATTTAAAATTATACTTTATGTTATTCTAGGTTCACAGAAGGCAAAACCTGATGGCAAAGCTAAATGAGAAAGGAAGGGAGGGAGGCAAGGAGGAAAGCAGGCACAAAGCATGGCTCAAATAATCAAGACTTTGGTCTCATCATGGATAAAATAGTAAACATTCTCCAGAGAAGCAGAACTGACACAGTATGTATATATGTGAACATTATGAAATTTATTATATGAATTGGCTCGTGCAACCATGAAGATTGCAAGCCTGACTTTTGTTAAGGAAGGCCACAAGTTGGGAACTCTGATGGAGGTTTCAATGACTACCCCAGGAGAAGCCGACTGGCTGAAGGAGTAATAGAAATTCTTCTTACTGACTGCTGAAGTCACCAATTCTTCCTTTAAGGCCTTCAACTGCTTGGATGAGACTTCTCTCCTTGCTAAAGGCAATACTCTTCATTGATTGTGGATGTATTCAGCCATACATGCATTCAACTGACCATGATTTAAATCCACAAAATAGCCTCACAGTAACAATCAGGCCAGTGCTCGCTTGATCAAACAACTGGACCTCATAAAATAGCCAAATCGAAACATGAACTTAGCCATCACAGTCTACTCCTTGTCAGCTTAGCACCTATACACATCTCCTTAAACTACACTTATCCTTCAAATAAAAACAATAATGGTCATACTTCCACCAAACATGATTCATCTGTCTTCTGTGGAATCAGAAATGAATTAACACTTTCCTCAGAAAATGAGGCAGGTCCTTGGGTCATTTTCACTCTTAAACTTAATATTCTGTAGATTAAATAGTATGAAATAAAGTTAATACAACTTATGTTATATGACAAGGAGGTAAGATAGAAAACAAAAGACATGTTCTTTACATAAATATACAAATATATTCATAACAAAGCAAGGAAGAAATATTCATGACCATTCTAGTCCTCATTTCCACAGATCCACAGACAGAAAATAATTTTGCCCTCATTGAACCATACCCATAACTGATTTTAATGAGACTTTGTTCTTGGCTTTGTTCTAAAAATGGCTTAAGGCTTTTGAGATGTTGTGATATTAATAGAATGTATTTCACATGTGAGAAGAACTTATCTTTGGGGCTCTAGAGGCCACATTGTTGGGGATTGAATCATGTCCCCTGCAAAAGCCATGCCGTAACCCCTCGTCCTGTGGATATGAACCCATTTGTAAATAAGACCTTTGAAGGTGTTGTTAGTTGTTATACCCAACTCGAATGAAGTGGGCCTTAATCCAACATGGCTGAAGTCCTTCTAAGCAAAGGAAATTGGATACAGATAGAGAAGCTACAGGGAGCAACCAGAAAGTGGAACTCAAGGATTGCCAGTAGCACCCAAGTACCACAGTCTTTGGGAGGAAAACATCACCTTGCTGACATCTTAGTTATGGACTTCTCCTAGTCTCAAAACCAGGAGCCAGAATATATCCATTGTTGAAGCCAATGCATTGCATGGCATTTATTTTAGTATCTGGGAAACAAGATGAAGGTTGTAGTCAGGGAAGCAGGCCTCCAAAACAGAGTGTATCTCCAGAATTTAAGGATAGAGTCTGAAAACATCACTTCTGCAAATGAGTCTAAGAATAAAGAAAAGGGAAGAGATGGAGGAAGAAGAGTTAACCATATATCTAAAAGGAACCAAGTTAGAAATGTTTTGTATTTATGGTCCCAATGAGGCTAGCATAATTCTTAGTTCTACTTGGAAAGACTAAACTGTAACTAAGGTACCTAGGACATGATTACATCCAGCTGTATCATGTCCAAGTATTGTAAACGAGCATGACTGCTCTGCTGTTATGGAGTTCTTTGGGTAGAATTGGGAAGGGTTTGTGACAATCATTAGTACTACAAACATTCAGATTATTTCCCCTGGGACCCAAGGTAGGATTGAACTTCCTGACGTTATCATGGCTAGTTGAGGTCACGTGACCATCCTAGCCAATGAATTTAAGCACCAATGTGCAATCTGCCAGGACTCTTATCAATGTACTGGTAATGTTCCTACTGGCTGCTCCTCAGTTTGGGTCTCCAAGTGTGATCAATCATAATGCAAAACTGAACCCCCAGCTAACATACAGTGAATGTGTTGTCTGAGTGAGAAATTACCTTTATTGTTTTAAGACATTGTGATTTGGGGGGATGTGGCAGTTTGATATTGTTTACGAATTCCAAAAATAGATATTGGATTGTGTTTGTAAACTGGTCTGTCCCTCCAGGCATATTAGATTATATTGGATTCAGAGGTATAAATTTTCCTTGATTAAATAATAATTAAGGCTCTGAATGGGCCATGTCAGTAGGACATTGAGTCTCCACTCCCTTGGTGGAGAGGGACTCACAGAGAAAATGACATGGCAGAAGAGGTCGTTGGAATTTTGAGCTGGAGCCTGGGAAGTAAGCACACAGAGGAGCAGAGCAACTGAGACTGGACAGAAACAAGTCCCAAGAAGAGAGACAGAGCCAGTCACCTGATAGTCTATAGCTGACCTTGTGGAGAGAGCACAGTAGCTGAGCCCAGAAAAAACAAGCCCTGGGAAGAAAGGAACCCAGGAAGCCTGAACCCTGACAGACGTCAGCAGCCATCTTGTTCCAACATGTTGCAACAGACTTTGGTGAGGGAAGTCTTTATGGCCTGGTAACTATAAGTTTCTACCCCAAATAAATACCCTTTATAAAAGCCAACAGATTTCTGGCCATTTGCATTAGCACCCCTTTGTCTGACTAATTCAGGGGAGTACAGCAAAACCTAACCCAGTGGCTCTCAAAGTGTGTTCTCAACCAGCAAGATTATCATTGCCAGGGGCCTTGTGAGAAATGCAAATTCTTAGCTGCACCCCAGACCTATTGAATCAGAAACTCAGGGGGTGGGGCCCTATGTTTGTTTATTTTTAAAGATTTATTTATTTACTTATTTCTCTCCCCTTCTCCCCTCGACCCCAGTTGTCTCTTCTCTGTGTCTATTTGCTGCGTGTTCTTTGTCCACTTCTGTTGTTGTCAGTGGCACAGGAATCTGTGCTTCTTTTTCTTGCGTCATCTTGTTGTGTCAGCTCTCTGTGTGTGCCATTCTTGGGCAGGCTGCACTTTCTTTCACGCTGGGTGGCTTTCCTTACGGGGCGCACTCCTTGCGCATGGGGCTCCCCTACACGGGGGACATCCTGTGTGGCAGGGCACTCCTTACACGCATCAGCACTGTGCATGGGCCAGCTCCACCCAGGTCAAGGAGGCCCAGGGTTTGAACCGCGGACCTCCGGTGTGTAGACCGACAATCCTATCCACTCGACCAAGTCCACTTCCCTGGGGCCCTATGTTTTAACCAGCTCTCTAGATGACACTGATGCTTGTTAATGTTGGAGAACCAGTGACCTACTAGTCCATCCTTCCTGATACAGAGCTACAGGCCCCTGTCCCCAATTGTCAGTAGTAGGAGGCAGATTATAAAGAAAGGACATCTCTGTCCAAATTGTGAAAAATCTACAAATATTTGCTGGCAAACAGGTGTAAAGAAATCAAGAAATCTACGCTAATAGATTGGAAAAGTATCCTTTCTGCCTTCAGGCACTCCAACAAGCATCTTGCATGGAAGTTTTACTCTCAGGAAAGTTGAAGTTTATTTTACAGACAAGACTATTCAACTTGAGTCAGGTGAAGGGTCAGCAGCCCCTGCAAAGCAGCACGAAGCAGCACAAAGCAGTTTTATGCGGGACTAAGCCAACTTTAAATCTTGAGCACAACGCACATCCTCTCAACCCACTGGGCTTGCTGTATCCTCCACCTTGTTTGCTAAAGGCACTCGTGTAACCAGATCTCATTTAGGGTCTTTGACTATGCTGGAGAAATGAATTTCAAAGGTGAGATAGGCCAGTAATTTATTCAGGTAGGAAGGGACGAGAAATGGGAGAAAATAACAGATCAGGGATCCCAGGTAGAGAGGAAGGGGTTAAAACATGATAAAGCGGGCTGATTTACAGGCTACAATTCCCCATTATAGGTCATAAATGCCCAGGTTTTACCTGCGTGGCCACAAGGCAGAGGAAAAATGGCGAGAGCTGCGCACAAAGGGCAGGAACGGGCCCAGAGGCCAGAGAGTGGGGCGAGAGTTTGCTCAGCCCTCCCAGTCTGCTTTGTAAACTATTAATTATTCCACCCCTTTGCTAAAGACAGGGGAGGGGTTCCAGTTGTTTGCTGTTTTTTTTTTTAAAGATTTATTTATTTATTTAATTCCCCCCCGTCCCCCGTTTGTCTGTTCTCTGTGTCTATTTGCTGCGTCTTGTTTCTTTGTCCGCTTCTGTTGTCGTCAGCGGCATGGGAAGTGTGGGCGGCGCCATTCCTGGGCAGGCTGCACTTTATTTCGTGCTGGGCGGCTCTCCTTACGGGGGCGCACTCCTTGCGCCTGGGGCTCCCCTACGTGGGGGACACCCCTGCGTGGCACGGCACTCCTTGCACACATCAGCACTGCGCATGGCCAGCTCCACACGGGTCAAGGAGGCCCGGGGTTTGAACCGTGGACCTCCCATGTGGTAGACGGGCGCCCTAACCACTGGGCCAAGTCCATTTCCCTTGCTGTTTTGATTGATTTCCCCACCCATTAATCCCCTAGTGAAGACCCAATGATAAAGTTCTTGGGGAGTATCTGGGAATTTTCCTTGCTCCCAAAAGAAGTCTTTGTCCTGGATAGCAGAATCCTGAGCGTGGGGGTCTCCAGCAGCCGTCTTGGGGGTTACTGATGTCCACGTGGACTCTCTGCCAGGTTCCAGATCCATCTATTAATTTCCTATCTTACCAGCCTGCTTCACTAGGACCCAGCCAATGTTTTCAACCAGACACTTACTTTAAAAACCACTCATTTTACTGTGAAAATTTATTTCCTACATCCTAGTTGCTAATTAATGAATCTCTTGGTGTAGATTTCAACATATTTGAAATAGTAAGTAATAAAAAGTTGGTTTTTCCTTATGGTACTTCAAATGCTAACTATTTCTCCTAGAATGTGGATTCTGATGAAGGTGCTTGTGTAGTAAGGAATTTGGTCTCACCTAAAGAGAGGTCTAGTTTTGGATCCGGTTCTTGGGGGGAGTGGGATAACCTCTAAAACACTGGAATTTCCCTAGCAATAGGAGCGTCTTTGTTATTCATGGTAGGCCCCTCCCATCACATCTGATAGTTTATGCTAATGAGATAACTCAGAGTGGGGCTGGACACACCCGAAAGACTAGTCAAGTGATTAGACATTTGGGGCTTTGAACAATGGGGTATCAGCCCTACCTCTGCGGATGGAAGGGGGGCTGCATATGGTGTTCAACCACTTGGCCCATGATTCAGTCGTCATGCCGACACATAAATGAAACCTAGGTAAAAACTCTTGACACCAAAGCTTGGGTGAACTACCCTAGCTGGCAATCCCAGAAGGTCCTGAAATGAGGGAAGCTTCCCATTTGGAACCCTCCCCAACTTTGTTCAATGTAGCTCTTCTTTGGGCTGGTTCTAATTTGTATCCTTTTGCTATAATAAAACCATAATCTTAGGCTTCACTGAGTTCTGTGAGTCCTTTTAGCCAATTATTGTCAAACCTGAGGGAGTCTGTGGGGACCCCTGAATTTCTAACCAGCTGGTCTGAAATGCAGGTGGCCTGGGGACCCCTGAGCAAGTAGCTGCAGTTTGAGGTGAGGACAGTCCTGTGAGGACTGCTCTCTCTAATCTCACAGCTTTCCTAAACGCCAGGTAGTACTTCCACGGCCTCTAGGGCATAGATGAAAATTGACTTCAACACAGATACAGCACATTATTCGTACTCAAGGAAATGTTATCACAGCAGGCCATAGTTTGCATGGGCTCCAGTGATACAAGAAAACCAAAAAGTCTCAAGTTTTCAGGGTATTGAACTCAAGAACTATTCATAAAAAATACCATCCTAAAGGCCACTACTGCCTATCACGGCAGAAATGTTTATAGAGTACAAAGGGCAACATTCTTTGGTGTAACCAATGCTCACCAAGCAAGCTCCAAGGAAGAATTGGAAAAGGAGAGGGTCCTAAGCAAAAGAGGCAGTTCCACTTATTCCACCAGATATCTTAAAATTATAAATTGACATTCTGGTTTTTAAATCAGCATATTCTAAGTTTAGTTAGTGTGGGAAGCTGAATAACAAGCCCTCAAAGATACCCATATCCAGGGAAGCAGATTTGGCTCAATGGATAGAGCATTCGCCTACCACATGGGAGGTCCAAGGTTCAAATCCAGGGCCACATGACTCATGTGATGAGCTGGCCCCATGCACAGTGCTGATGTGTGCAAGGAGTGCCCTGCCACACAGAGGAGTCCCCCGCGTAGGGGAGGCGCATGCACAAGGAGTACGCCTCTTAAGGAGAGCCACCTTGCACAAAAAAAGTGCAGCCTGCCCAGGAGTGGTGCCGCCCACACGGAGAGTTGACACAGCAAGATGACGCAACAAATAGAGACACAGATTCCCAGTACCACTGACAAGAATACAAGCAGACACGGGAGAACACACAGCAAATGGACACAAAGAGCAGACAACTGGGGGGGGAGGGGAGAGAAATAAATAAATCTTTAAATAATATATATATATATATACACATATCCTGATGCCGGAACACATAACTGTGTCGCCCTCACACAGCAAAAGGGATTTTGGGGACGTGATTAAGTAATGGCTCTTGAGATAGGAGAAGAAACAGGATTATCCAGGGGGGCCACTGTAATCACAAGGGTCCTTAAAAGAGGGAAGCAGGAGGGCCAGAGTCAGAGGAGATGTAACAGATGGAAGCTGAGATCAGAGAGAGTGTGTGAAAACGTTGCACTGTTCATGTCAAAGATGGAGGAAGGGGCCACAAACCAAGGGATGCAGGTGACCTCTAGCACCAGCAAAAGACAAGAACATGCCCCCAAAAGAAGCCAGACCTACCGACAGTGAGACGGACTTAGAAATTCTGACCCTCAGAACTGTAAGATAATAAATTTGTGTTGTTTTAACTCCCTTGATTTGTCATAATTTGTTACAGCAGCAATAAGAAACTAATAGTTGTTGTGATTCAATTTTCAAGAATCTGATAACCTCTGGGTGAATTTAAAAAATAATAATAAAAAAATAATCTCTACAAGATGAAACCTGAGCCCTGGACAAGTAGTAAACTCCTGTGAGTCATCTTTATTCTCTTTCTTTCTCTCTCTCTCTTTCTCTCCTTTTAGAGTTCGACATAAAGCCATGATCATTCTCATAGCTTAAAAAAAATAGAAGGTAAGGATTCATTCTAGGATTGTGTTAGTTACTCTGAGTATTCAGAAATAATGAAGAAACCCATCACTGCTGTAGATTTTGTCTATCTAGTATCTTCAATTACCCATAACAGGGGGGAAATTCTAGTATTTTAAAAACTAGCCAAATCAGATATAGTCAATTCCATTTACTGCTTTCCTCTACTTAACCCTAGAAGAAGAGCCCTTCACCTGATCAGCCAATGTAAGTTCAAACCTGCTTTGTGATCTATTTGTCAAGCCACTGAAGGGTTAGAAGTCATAGAACGGAAAGGTGACTGGGGGGATTTCTAAAAGAGACCTATTGCCAACAGAAATAAGTAAAAGATTGCAGCCTGACAAAAGAATGAAAGAGAAAATTTCTTCTTACAAAACAGTCACCAGAATTTATTACTAAAAAGATTTTTTAAGCAACATCCTGGGGCCATTTAGAGAGGGATCAACTACATCTATACATCTCAATACTGGCTCTGGACACATCAGTGTGTTGAATAACAGTGCAGTATCCGCGGTCTCTGTCAATGACCCTTAGTATGGTAATGAATTACGGTTTTTATACAATGCTTATTAAGGCAAAAAAGTGCTTTCTATAGCCTATATAGTTAAATATATGATTTGGTGCTTAAAGAAGTAAGGTACCTTGACAATTCATTTAATAGGAAGCCTCTCATTCCCCAAATAGGCCAAAGAGATGACATGTTAAAATTCTATCAACTTATCAGTTAGAAATATAGAGAAATTAGAACTCTTTTACTTCCTTTTTTGACTCTCAAGTGCTACAAAGCTTGGAAAAATCCTAATGCCAAAGCAAAACATCCTCCATTCATCTCCTTTGCAGTGTTGTCAACAGCCCATAGGAGATGGGATATAAGTGGCATAACTGGCAGGGTTTTACTCATACTGGAATTTGGAGAATTTACCTGGCAAGATCTACCTGTCCACAGAAGAGGGAAAACATCTCCCTCATCTTTCTCATTCCCAGAGGTACTAAAATTCAGTATGGGAAGCCCAGGAATAGGTCCCATCAAACTATGATTAGCAGCAATGCTTAAATACGTGTTCATCTAGTGTAACAAAGGTGCTACACTAATGCTACATAACATTTATGTAATCTAAACCTTCTTTAAAAATAAGAAAAAAGAAAGAAAAAAACCATACATTTCTAAAAAAAAAAAAAAAAGAACTCAGATGTCAGATATAAATCAAACTCATTAGAGAAAGCCGTATTAAAACTTCAACCCTATGGGCAGACTTCCTGTTCCAAAGGAAAGTTAAGCCAATTTATATGATCCTATATAGGTTTGCAGATACCTAAGCCGTTTAAAACAAGAAAATGAAGTCATGTTTTTAGCACAAACTCATCTCCACCACCCCCAGCTACTAGAGTTTTCCTTAGACAAGGATTAAGGCCCATGAACTGATGCGGTAACCATTACTTTGCATATAGTATGAATATGTGTGTAAGGTAAATAGTAATTAATATTCCCTGAGGACTCTGTGGGAGGAAGGAAATGGATAACTAATGGGTACAGCAATAAAATGAATGAAAAGACCTGTCAGACAACATGTTGCCTGACTCAGCAGCTTGGAGTTTCATCCTCTAGATTTGTATCCCCAGGTTCCAGAAATCTTACTGAACATGTCCAGTAAACCCTACTCTAGAAAAAATGCTGAATGTTTCCCCAAGCTCCAAGCTCAGAGGAGCATATGAGTGAAAATCAGATTTTACCCTGTAAGCAAGTAAGTTGTGATTTATTATATCCTTTCTAGCCAAACTTACTGACTCTTTACCACAAAGTCATTCCTCCAGATGATCCTATTGAGTCCCTTAGAGAAAATTCACTTGACGTAGCATGCAATCTTTCATAATTCTTCCCCAGGAACAAAGGGCTGATGATGAGAAGCAGAGGTTCGGGTCAGTTCCTCTGCATCCTGCCAGGAGCCAAATCAGGCCATGCCTTACAGATCACTTCAGAGCATTTGAAGCGGATCCCAAGGGCCATGGGTCTTCGAAGGGTTTTGTGCATGGCATCAGCAGAGAGACGCCGCTGACTGCTGCCTAGCGGGCTATAGCACGCCTGAGACTAGATGATTTCTCAGAGGACTGCAGGATCTCCCATCAGAGAGACCCACCGTACCAGATTTATAGAGACCTATACTGTAGGTAGCATCCCAATGTCTCTTGAATTAGTCTGGGTGACTGTTATAACTATCAAAATTTTGCATGTGCTGCCTTGCCATCCAACTTACTTTGGCTAAGCCATGTGCCTCCATACTGACTTCTGACCTAGTTAATAAGCAGCTTTTCAAGCCTGGGGCAAAAAGTCCCCTAGAGCCCAAACCCACATCTGCAACCACAGCACCCACTCACCTCATCCAAAACCCAGAGCTGCTCCCAAATGATGAGCTCACCATCCCCACCACCCTCAGACTTCCAGTCTCTTTCCCTTTTCTCATGTCTGCTTTAAACCAACCAATCCTTGACTCCTGTGGGAAATCTACCAACTGCCACCCCTGGGCCACGATGAAGACACAAGCTCGTGGGTCCCTCCTGCTCTGCTTGTGTGCTCCCCACCAGCTGGATGAGCAACCCCAGCAGATAGTGCATCCCGTCAACCCCTCTCAGTACCCCTTTCTCTCAGGGACCTGTGAGTAATAGACCCTTTTTTCTCATGCATTATGGCCTCAGTTTCCAGTTGTGTCACACCTGACCTCCACCCAGAACCAAATTTAAAATCCAGCTTAACTTATTCAAAACAGTGATGAAGGGTCTGGTGTACATCTAACAACCTGTGGACTCAATCTAATAGCCTGCAAGTCAGATTCAAGGGAAAATAAATGCCCTTGGTTTAAAGTAAACTTAAATGACTTTTTAAGTAGGCCATGCCCTGCCACGTTCTATTTTCCTAATGTCCACCCAAGTTGTACATTTTTGTTATTGGCTTGGCCTCTGTGGACATTGACACTTTTGAACCTATGAAATCATCATCATTCTTGTGAGTATTTAGACCATTATGGGCAGGATCCTATTATGTGCCAGGCAGACCCTTGGGATCCAAAGGAATAAAACATTGTTCCTCTCCTCGTGGAAGACTTATTTTATTTGGAGAAGGTATGAAAAGGTAGTTGGCAAAAGGTTTGAACAGACATTTCACCCACAAGGATGGCTGTAATAAAAAGGACAGGCCATTAGAAGTGCTGGCAACAAGGACATGAAGAACCCAAAACCCTCATACACTGCCAGTGGTCATGTGAAATGGTGCAGTTGCTTTGGAAAAGTTTGATGTTTCTTAAAAAGTTAAGCATACAGTTACCAAATGACCTAGCAATTGCACTCTTAGAAATCTACCCAAGAGAAATAAAAATATATGTACCCACAAATGTTCAGAACAACAACATTCACAACAGCTAAATTGTGGAAACAATCCAAATGTCCATCAACTGATGACTAGATAAACAAGAAGGTGGTATATCCATATAGGGGCATACAGTTCTGGCAATATAAAATAATAAAGTATTAATACATACTACAACAAGCAGGAAACTCAAAAACATTATGCTAAATGGAAGAAACCAATTATTAAGACCACATATTCCGTGATTCCATTTATATGAAATGTCCAGAAAAGGTAAAACTAGAGAGATAGAAAGTAAATCACAGGTTGGCTAGGGCTGGGTAGGGACAGAAAGTTGTTGCAAATGAGTACAAGGGATCTTTTAAGAGTGATAAAAAATGTTCTGCAATTGAGTGTGCTGATAGTTGCACAACTCTGAAAATTTATTAAAAATGATTTAATTGTATCCTTAAAATGAATGGATTTTATGGTATGCAAGTTCTACCCCAATAAAGCTGTTAGAAAAGATAATGACATATTGTGACAGATGTTATTGAATATCAAATGAATGGTAAAACAAAAACAATGGTTTCCAAACTTGAAAATATCATGCACCTTTCTCATTAAAATATGCCTGTTCATTCTCAGTATATGTACTTTCATTTCTTTATAAACAGCATGAACTATCATATCAGTATACTATGTACAGTAAAAAATATATACCTTAAAAGTAAAACTAAAAGGAGATTGAAAATAAATAAATAGATAAACTTTTGAATACAGACTGATTGATTTGATCACAGGGTTTTTAAAAACCAAAGGAACAGTGGTGAGAATTAATGAGCAGAGTGAATTGTAGGGTAATAAACGTGATCATGGGAAGCTGCGAAGGTTGACTGGAGATTATGTTATGGGCAAGACCACCCAGGCATAAAAAGCCCTCCAAACATTCATCAAATTAGAAATCATGTGCAGAGTGATGCTGTGTTTGCATGGTGAACAATGGAACATCAATCAACATAAACCAGGCTGTCCAGGGGATGGCAAATATTCAGGAGCACAGACTGCAGGCATTGTTAATAATAAATGCCACAGACAAGAGTTCAAAAGAAGAGGACAAAGAAAGAAAAGTTGGAGGTAAGATCCATATGAAGGCAAGGCTTCCTATCCAACATGCTCTTTCTGCTTCTCCATGAGATGGGTTTGGTCACATCACCCTTTGTCTAGCCACCTACTGTGACCAAAGAGTTAATTATAAGGATCATAATGTGTTTATGTAGAGCTACAGCGGCTGAATAAACCTTTAAGTTTGCTACATCCATTAGTTTTTATCCTTAACTTTTTTCTCTGAAGTTTCATGTTACAAAAGTAATGATTGTCTGTTTGCCTTGGTTTTCACAAGGTTATACTTTCAGAAAGTTACAAACAATAAATCGACATAACTGAAACAGAAGTTTCTTATATGTGAGTTGTAAGAGACAGATAAAATTGGATGAGGAATTTAAGACCAGATTATACAAAGGGCTTAAAAACAAAAAATGATAGAGTTGGGATTTTTTTTAGGCAGTTACCACAGGGGCCATTAAATGGTTTTGGAGGAATTCATGGTGTGCCACACCATCTTAGTTTGCCAGGGCTGCTATGAAAAATAACACACACTGGTTGGCTTAACAACAGAAGTTATTGGCTCACAGTTTTGCAGGCTAGAAATCCAAATCAAGATCTGGACAGGCCAGGCTTTCTCCTGGAGTCTGTTGTGTTTTGGCCTCAGCTTGGTTCAATCCGTGGGAGTCCTCAGTTTACATCTCTGCCCTCATCACTTGATGATCTGCTTCATTCTCTGGCTTCATCTGACTTCTGGCTTCTTCTGTTTCCACTGACTTCTGGCTTCTAATTCAGGGGCCACTTTCCTTTACTTATAAGGTCTCCAGTAATCTGGATTAACAACCAGCATGATTCAATTGTCTTCATCTAACTAGGATCGTCAAAGATCCTATTCACAAATGAGTCCACACCCTGACTCACACAACGTACTCAAAGATGCTATTTATAAATGGGTTCACGTCCACAGGAGCCTGAACATGCCTTTTTTAGGGGACATGATTCAATCCCCAGCACACACAGTATGAACAGGTATGGGGAGGGATGAAAGGCAAGCCAGTTAGAATTTTAAGCCAGTGAAGGTTGGAAATGAGGGTCCAGGAAGGAAGCAGTGAAGACAGAGCTAAATGGACAAGAGGAAGTGAAGAATCTATAGATGCGAGCTTGATAGTGATATAGGAGTTTTTAAATCTCATTGCCAAAAATTCTCCCACACCAGACCAGAGAGCAAGTTCAACTGAAGTGCACAAAGATAAGCTACCAGCTCGTACTCCATAGGGGTTCTCTGGACTAGATGAGTGGCTGAGGGTGCTTTGGGACAGGTCCTAGCCAAGGAGTTGCTCTGTCTTCTTCAGATCATGCAGCTGTAGCCTATTTTGTCCTGTCTTGCTTTGTTGCTTCTCAATAACACTTTTAAAGAGATAAAGGGAATTATTGAAGCATATGTCACCAGACTTTTTTTAAATGGCAAACAAAATCATGTTACTTTGGATAGGGGGACCTTCTCTCTTTCTACATTTGAGGCATTTTGTAAGGAAGATTTGTGCAAGAATTAAAAGACAGTATCTCCACATCAGTGATTCAAATTGAAGCATGTTGTGGTCTTCAGCCACTCAGGAAAATGCAAGGCTCTGTACTTTTTAAGAGTGTATCTGGGGAAGCATATTTGACTCAATGGATAGAGAGTCTGCCTACCACATGGGAGGTCCAGGGTTCAAACCCAGGGCCTCCTGACCAGTGTGGTGAACTGGTCCACATGCAGTGCTGATGTGCCCAAAGGGTGCCATGCCACACAGGGGTGTCCCCCGCATAGGGGAGCCCCATGTGTAAGGAATGCACCCTGTAAGGAGAGCTGCCCAGTGTGAAAAAAGTGCAGCCTGCCCAGGAGTGGTGCCGCACACATGGAGAGCTGATGCAGTGAGATGATGCAACAAAAAGAGACACAGATGCCCAGTGCTGCTGACAAGAATGCAAGCAGACACAGAAGAACACACAGTAAATGGACACAGAGAGCAGACTCCAGTGGGGGAGGGGGGAAGGGGAAAGAAATAATAAATAATAAATCTTTTTTTTTTAAAGAGTATATCTGCATGCTCTGCATGTGCAAGGAAGCTATTTCTAAGTGACTAAATGGACATACCAATCCCTGTATATTAAAAACAAAAAAGAGCTAATTTGCTAATTTTCCATCCATGTATTCCTACTGTCACTGCAGAATTACTCTGGAGGAAACAAATGTTCTTGGAAATCTGCCCTCATATTTCGTTTTCTTACTTGAGTACATAAAAACTCAAAGGTTGGGATTTCATTAGTGAACCAAATTGAGAAAGCTAACACGAAACTAATGTTTTCTTTTTATATGTGTTCTTAGTTTGCCAAAAGCTGCCAATGTAAAACATCAGAAATGGGTTGGCTTTTATAATGGGAATTCATTTGAATAAGAGGTTACAGTTCCAAGGTGGTGAAATGTCCAAACCAAGGCCTATCAGAGATGCTGTGTCACCAAGGATCGACTGCTGATGATACTGGACTCCTGCCCTGTGGCGAGGCTCAAGGGCTGCTGGTCTCTGCCTTCCCCTCCAGGTTCTCTTTCTCGCCAAGCTCAGTGGTGGGTGATCAGGCCTATGACTTGTCTCTCCCCTCTCTTTGTTTCTTCAGCTTCAGCTGCTCCACTGATTCCAGGCTCTGGCCTCTCTCGCAACCTCTTGGGGTTTCTCTGTCTTCCTGCAGGTGATCCTGGAGTCCTCTGTCACAGGGCAGAGTGAAATGGCAGCGCTCTCTCTCTGCCTTCTCCTCCGCTTATAAAAAGCTCCAGTAAAGGGCTTAAGACCCACCCTGGGTCCTGCTCACTGAAGGACTCCAATCAAAGGCCTTTAACTGAAGTGATCTAACCAATGGCAAATCTAATCAAAAGGTCCCTTAACCAAATCTAACCAAAAGGTCCCACATAAAATAGGGATGGGTTGGCTTAAAAACAATTTTCTGGGATCCACAAAAGACTCAAACTAGCACACCTGGTAATAAAATACAAAATTTTAAGATAAAATTATCTACCGCACTTTGTTTTTCCACTTCTCAAACAGCTTTGCATTTTTAGTGTGTGTAATGGTGATGGCCTCTCAGTCAAATTGTAGAACTTGGCTTCCTTCATCTAAGTATTGTTAGTTGTCAGATTAGCCTTCCACAGTCTATTCTAAAGATTACAGCTATAATATAAGAGTCATCTTCATCTGCTAATTCCCTTACAGAACTCCATCTTTTTAAGACTAAAGAAAAATTCTGCTCCTTTATCTAAACCTCAAGGAGAAATCACACCTTCTGGTTATTAACCAGGTCATTATTTAGTCTCCCTGATTTGGAATGGGAAAAGCATCCCTTTTTGGATAATGTATAACTTCTATTGCTGCAAGAGGAAAGAGCATTTGTACAAGTCCAGATAAAGTCAATGTTTTTTTTTTAATGTTTGGTATGCAAAGCTTTTTATCATCATTGTTATGGGCCGTTTCAGGACAGGGAATTAAATTCAAGTCATGAAACTGTCTTTGCCTAGAGGAAAGTCAGCCTGCTTCTTCCTTGAATATTCTCCTCTCTGATCCTCTGATCAGAATTTATGAAATACCTCCTTCTGATAATGGTCCTCATACAACAGAATTTTCTGAAAAGGGGAAACTGGTAACCCTTAACAAGTCAGTCTAATACTGGCTGGTTCTGAGAGTTTTGTGCTGAACCCTAGAATTGCAAAAAAGTCCAGGACCAGTTTGAGCTGGGAATCTAATAGGAGAAATTTACCTAAAGTTGGGACCCTAAAGGTAAAGAAGAAATTCATCATGTACAAAGGAGACCAAAAGCAAAATGAAACAAAACAAAAACTGCATACCTATCTCGAAGTTGGTATTGAATGGATGAAAAAGAAATTTAAGATTTTGTGATTGTACTGTGCCCCTTATACTGGTTTCTGATCTAAATTTATGCTGCCTATGTGATCTGAAACATCTAAAGCAGAGAATTGGATTAAAATAGCCTCAGCTTTGTTGCAAAAGCCTATCTTCCCTGGATGATCTCAAGTTCAAACCAAAGCTCACAGAATTCTCACCAATTAGTTTCCCAGGAAAATGGTCAGTACCTGTCAAAGTTCAGGAAGCACACAAGGAATTGGCAACTTGATGAGAATCAGCAAACGAGACAAACAGAAGAAAGAGACATGCAAAATTTTAGACATTGGAATTATTAGACATGAAGTAGATAATAAATATATTTAATATATTTAAAGATATTTTTAGAAGAAACTTTAAAAGATGAGCAGGAAAGAGGCAATTTTCAAAAAGAAAGAACTTCTAAGAGTAAAAAAATACAGTAATTGAAAGTAAAAACTAAACAGACATGAATATTTAAGAATATTAAGGTATTGTTAATTATTATAAGTATAAGAATCATATGCTAGAAAATGTCCATATTTTGAAGAGAAGCATGTTGAAGTATTTATGGATCAAGTGCCAAGATATTTGCAATATATTTTCAAAAAGCCCTAAAAAGAGAAAGAAAAGGAAAGACAGAGGGATGGATAGACGGATGGATGGGTGGATGGATGGAAAGATCAGCAAGTAGACAAAGGTATATGGATGGATTTATAGATGAATGGATAAAACAAATATGGGAAAATATTAATAATTTGTTAAATCTAGTTGGGTAAGTACCAGCACATTCATGGAATTATTCTTTCAACTCTTCTGTATCTTTGAAATTTTTCATAAAAGTTGCAAAAAATTCATCCATATGAATAGACAAAAGACCTCCTTCTTAGTCCTGGAACTTCTATACCCTTCTTCCAAAAACTCCCCATTATTTCCCTTCTTTTTACCAGATGCTGCCCTACTCTACTCTGCCCAGACTGCAAGAAAGTAAAGTGCAATTCCCTCCCTTCTGACTGGGCACCTCCTGGAAGCTGCTGTTTACAGGGAAATAGAACAGAGTTGTCTAAGATAAAACTCCTAATAATCAAGCATGTTTTCATTCCGGTGTGCACCTCCTTTTTTTGTTTGTGATAATTCTTTAGTGCTGAGTTTAGAACTTGGGCAGTCTTTCCCTCAGTTTAAGAAGGCACATGCGCATGTACCCATACATACAACACCCATACATACAACAATCAGTCACACACACACAAACACACACACTACACAATGCTGGGTCCAGTAGACCTGGTCCAAGCCCAGCTGGACTATTAGAATCAAACAGTGAGGTGATAAAGAAGACTACAAAAGTACCCAAAGACTGGTTCCTTGAAAGAAATTGAGAATTCATTGACATTTCCCCAGGGAAAAGTAAAGTAAAATTGTTTCATTCTCAGACAGTCACATAATTAAACTAAAACCAATATGAAATATTCCTCTTCATGTTATAAGTAGTTCACATAAGTAGTCCATGTACAACTGACTGCTTCTGCTGCCCGTTCAATTATTTAAAAGATTAATTTTAACACATTTCCCAGTTTCTGTGGTTATTATGCTTGCAGTATAAGCAAATAAGCATACCGCCTCAGAAAGAAGCTGATGATTGCAGGGCCAAGGAAAAGAACAGAAGCACTTTGTTTTGCCACAGGCAATGCAATTGCATTCCTATTCATTTTTCCAGTTTGCAGCATGTATATGTGTATTTAATTCATGAAATATTAGAAGAGGACCCTTTTCAGGAAGTGAAATCCTGAACTTGACAGATACAGATGCATGATCTCATCCAGAATGACAGCTGCCACCTCCCTAGACCACAAATATTCATCAGTTTGTAGCAATCTACCATGTACATGCAAAGCATTCTAGACAGAACTAACAGGAGTAGGCTGGTCTTCTGCCCCACAGGCCTTTTCCGCTAAAACCAGATCCATAAGCAAATGCTAGGAAAATATATTCTTTAAACCCTGAAGCAAAAATATGAATGCAAACTCCACAGAAGCAGGGAGTCATGTTCTCCTCTGGCAGATATCTGTAAACCAAGTTTACATATGGAAATAAGGCTGCAAGCTTCCCTGCAGAAAATTATACTAAAACAAAGGTTAATAATCTCCTTGACCTTCAGTTCCATTAAAAGATAGGAGAACACCAGTACCATTGAGTGGCACCAGCGGCCTCAGACACCAAGATGGGGTGTTAGAAGAGGAGGTATTGGGGATGGAGGAGGATGATAAAGGAACTAAGGATTTCGAGCAGGGGTCAGCCAACTCTTCTGTACAGAGGTAGATAAGAAATAATTAAGGTCTGAAAGCTGTCTGGTATCAGTCACAACCACTCAACTCTGCCTTAGTACTTTGTAAGCAGCCATAAGCAAACCACAAACGAATGGGTGTGACAGTATCCCAATACAATTGTATTAAAGGCACTGAAATTAAAATTTCATAGGATTTTCATATTGTGAAATATTATTCTCCTTATTTACCATTGATTTTAAAATATAAAAATTATTCTTAACTCACCAGCAGCAGTTCTTCAGGCAACAGACCATATGTGGCCCAAGGGCCATCATTTGCATCTCTCCGATTTAGACAGTGATTTCCAAATTTGCGCACACGTAAATGGAGGACACGTAAAAACACAGATCACTGGGCCCCACCCCCAGAGTTTCTGATCCCCAAGAGCCTGAAAAGTCACATTTCTCACAAGTTCCTGTGTGGTAGTGAGGATGTTGAGACCACAACGGAGAACCAGTGGGTTAGAGACAAGGTGAGTAAAAAAGAAGGGAAAAAAGAAGCATTCATGTTGACCGGGATAGGTTAGCATAATTATCTGATGTTACTTAGATAAAACCTATATAAATTTTGTACACCAATTAGAGGACAGGAAATGGTGTGTCAATAAATATCCTCTCTGCCTATGCATGGGAAGTTCTACCCTCAGATATCTACAGGAATAACCCCCTCACTGCCTTCATGTTTGTTCAAATGGTACCTTTTTGTGAAGTCTGTTGCCCCGACCACCTGTCAATATCATGACCTGTCCCAACTCCCCATACCTTCCTGCAGCCTTCCTCTTTTAGCTCTTAGCACTAATTGCCTCCTGACACATTATATAATTTACTTAGCTATTATGTTTATTATTCATTGTCAGTCTCCTTCCCCTGCCACATCCCTTCCCTAGAATATAGGCTCCATTTGGGCAGGGAGAACTTGTTCACTGATGTATCCCAAGCATCAAGACCTGTGCCTGGCACTTTGTATGCACTTAAATATTCTTGAATGGATGGATGAATGAATGTCACCCATCTACTTGGGTTTAAATATAATGTATGTAGAGAGCCTAATACTTTCAATAACTTTGACACAACTTTTTATTTGCTTATAGCACATCTCCAAGATCACACACAAAAAATTGAGACTGTATCATTCTATAAACTTTGATAATCCCAGAACTGCAAGTTCAGTCTCAAGAATTACAATTTAACATTGAAAAGAATGTAGGCTTTCTATATTTCTCTATCAGACTGTTGGGTTCAGTTCTCAGCCTACTTCTCATCTCCTTATCTATACTTTCTCCCTAAGTGATTTCTTCCAATCCCATAGCTTTAAATATCATTTATATGCATGATATATACAGATACTAAATCTGTTTCTCTGGCCCAGATCTCCCCTGAAATCTCCATGTGGATATCTGTTAGACATCTGAGACTTATGACCAATACAGATCTCTTGATTTTCTTTAATAGGGCAAATTGTGTGTGGTGTGGTGGAGTGTTATGCATATATGGGAACATTGTACTTTCATCATGATTTTTCTGTAATCCTGCAACTATTCTAATAAAAAAATTAAAAAATTTTAAAACAGAGAAAGGGGGAAAAGAGAGCCTATGAAACCCTTCATATAACCACTTCCTTTAACGAAAATGTGACTTTTTCATTAAAATGTCCTCCAGGACTAGGGCCTAGATGGTGGCAGAGTAAGGAGCTCCAGAAGTCAGTTCATCAGCAGGGCAGTTACTAATCTAAATAGAACTAGCTAAGCATCTGTTTGGCGGGGTTAAGAAACCATAAGTGCATCCTGACATCCTTGAAGGAATGGAAGGAGGAGGCTGCCCATCTGCAGTGAGGATTCTTAAATAGAGCACTCCCTGCCAGGGAGGCCAGTGCCCATCCTCCACTGGCAGCACAATCCACCTCAGAAGCTATTCCATGGCTGGAGTTGGAAGCTCCACTTCCCAAAAATGGGGAAGGAAGAAATGGTTGGCCACCAACTTCAGCTACTGATTAGTAAATTTGGCTGGCTAAAGTATAATCCTAAGAACAGCTGAAGTTTAAACCTGACCAAGTCAGAAAGAGGCCAGTAGCCACATTTTAACTTTGACCCCGACATGAGGGGAAGCAGGACTGATTGAAAATCACAGTGATGGTTGGGACTGGCTTCTTTCCACCCAAATCTTATTGCAGCCCTAGCCTAAGCCCCAGCCCCACCTCTGGCAGGGAAGCTGGGGGAACCTCCATCAGCCTCTCAAAGCAACTACAGGCACTATCAGCTGGCACAGACTGGATAGTCAGACACTTGGGGCTCCATCCCCATCCCCAATAGAATAGGAGGGGAGTTGTGATTCTCCAGCCTCTCCAGGCAACTGCAGGTGATTTTGGCCCACATGAACTGCTTTGTTGAGTGCCTTCCAATACATCTCCTTCGCTCCACCTGAATAGGAAATGAGAGGCTAGTGTTTCTTCAGCCCCTCTGGGCAACTGCAGATGCTTTCAGCACACACAGGTCGGACACTCAGACACTTGTAGCTTCATTCCCACCCCCCACCCCCAATAGGATAAGAGGAGAACCTGTGTTTCCTTAGCCTCTCCAGCAACTGCAGGCACTCTGGTCTGCAGGAACTGGTTTGTTGAGCATCTTTAATTCCATCTCCACCCCCACCTTCCCCCATAGGATAGAAAGAGGCTGGTGTTTCCTCAGCCTCTCAGGGCAACTGTAAGCACTTGTGGCCTGCAGAAACTCAACTGTTGGGTGCCTTTGGCTCCACCCCCACCCCAGTAAGACAAGAGAGGGGTGGTATTTCCCCACCTTCTCTGGGTAGCCACAGGTTCTTTTGGTTCACGCAGACTGAATAGTCAGACACTTGTAGCTCCATCCCCTCCCCAAAGTCGGCTAGGAGGGAAGCTGTTTCTTCAGCCTCTCCAGGCAACAGCAGGCACTTTCAGCCTGTAAGGACTGGACTTGAGTATCTGATCCACCCCCCACTCCCAATAGGATGAGAGGAGGCTGGTGTTTCCTCAGCACCTCTGGGTAATGGCAGGCACTTTCAGCCTACGTGAAATGAACTGTTGGGTTCCTGTGGTTTCATCCCTACCCTCTAAAGGGCAGACGGGACAGTACTCCCTCAGCCTCTCAGGGCAACTTCAGGTTCATTTGGCTCACACAGATTAGATTGTTGGGGACTCTGGAGGGTCCATCCCCACCCATGGTTGGGGAGGATGAGGGCTGGTGCTACATAAATCTACCAAGGTAATTGTGGGCATTTTGGACTGCATGAGATAGATTATCACCCACACCTGCAGCTCCATCCCCATGCCATGCAGGAAGGGATGGAGCATGAAGCTTCATCAGTCTCTTCTGGCAACTACACATGGCCTTGGCCTACAGGGCTTGGATTGCTATACATGGTTGCAGCTCTGTCCCTACCCCTAGCACTGGAGAAAGGTGGGAGAAGCTTCACCGATTTCTGGGGAAACATGGGCAGTTTCAAACCTCAGTTTACAATACAAACTACATCCTTGGCCTCTACTATACAACCAGCAAGGAAGTAAGGGCAATAAAGTCCTAAACTAAAGAAAGAAACTGCACCCAGAATAAATACTTCTAGTAAGCCAGAAGTCAAGACAGCAACAAATAACTATAACCCATACCAAGAAATAAGAATATATGGCTGAATTAAAGGAACAAGATAAGCTTTCAGATGACAGAAAGGAGTTGAGACAACTAATCATCTATGTTCAAACAAGTCTCCTTAATAAAGTCAATGAGACGGCTAAAGAGATTAAGTATATTAAGAAGACATTGGGTGAGCACAAAGAAGAATTTGAAAGCATACATAGAAAAATAACAGATCTTACAGGAATGAAGGCCCTTGCAGGGGTGCCCCTGCATAAGAGTACCCCACATGCAAGGAGTGCACCCCACAAGGAGAGCCACTTTGCATGAAAAAAGTGCAGCCTGCCCAGGAATGGCCCCGCACACATGGAGAGCTGATGCAGCAGGATGACGTAAAAAAAAGAGACACACTTTCCCAGTGCCACTGGATAATGCAAGTGGACACAGAGGAGCACATAGAGAATGGACACAGAGAGCAGACAACACGGGGGAAGGGGAGATAAATAAATAAAATAAATCTTTAAAAGAAAATAAAAACACACTGGAGGCATATAAGGGCAAATTTTAGAAAGCAGAAGAAAGGAGTGGTGAGCTTGAAGACATGGCCTCTAAAAGCAAGCATAAAAAGAACAGATGAAGAAAATAATGGGGAAAAAATTGAAGAGTCTTGGGGAACTAAATGACAAGAGACAAGCAAATATATGTGTCATAGGTTTCCCAGAGGAGAAAAGAAGGGAAAAGAGGCAGAAGGAATATTTGAAGAAATAATGGTAGAAAATTTCCCAACCCTATTGAAGGATATAAATAGCCATGTCTCAGAGGCACAGCATACTCCTTTCTGAATAAATCTGAATAGACAAACTCTGAGACACATACAAAAAGAGAAATCTGGGAGCAGCCAGAGAAAAGAAATGCATAACATAAAAAGGATACCCAATAATATTAAGTGTCACCTTCTCATTAGAAAGCATTTGGGCAGGAAGGCAGTTGTATAATGTATTTAAGATACTACAAGAGAAAAGCTGTCAACCAAGAATCTTATATCCAGCAAGATTGTCTTTCAAAAATGAGGGTGAGTTTAGAATATTCACAGATAAACAGAAACTGAGAGAGTTTGTAATCAAAAGACTGGCTTTTCAGGGAATATTAAACGGAGTGCAATAGCCAGAAAAGAAACAACAGGAGCAAGAGGCTTGGAAGAGAGTCTAGAAATGAACATTATATCAGGAAAAGTAACTAAAAGTGTAAAGAGAGTGGTGAAAACAAAACATGACAAATAAAACCTAAAGGACAAAATGGGTGAAATAAAAACTGCCTTTACAGTAATAACATTGAATGTTAATGGATTAAACTACCTGATCAAAAGACACAGACTGGCAGAATGAATAAGAAAATATAAGCTTTATATGCTGTACAGGAGACTCACCTCAGACCAAGGATACCAATAGCTTGAAAGTGAAAGGCTGGAAAAAGATATTCCATGTATGCATGAATAAAAAATAAAAAGCTGGGGTAGCTATATTTATATAAGATGAAATAGACTTTAAAAGCAAAACTTTTATTAGAGACAAAGAAGGACATTATTTATTAATAAAGGAGCAATTCACCAAAATAAATAGCAACCATAAAAGTATAGGCATCTAACCAGGATGCCCCAAGATACATGAGGCAAACACAGGCAAAACTGAAGGGAGAAAAAAATGTCTCTACAATAATAGTGGGAGAACTCAACACACCACTCCCAGTGTTAGACAGAACATCTGGGTAGAGGATCAATAAAGAAACAGAAAACTTGAGTAATATGATAAACGGACTAAACTTAATAGACATACATAGATCATTGCACCTTAAAACTGCAGGATATACATTTTTCTCAAGGGCTAATGGATCTTTCTCCAGAATAGACCAAATGTTGGGTCACAAAGCTGATCTCAATAAACTCAACAAGATCAAAATTATACAAAGCACTTTCTCTGATCATAAAGAAATAAAGTTGGAAATCAACAAGAGATGGCAAAAGGGAAAATCCACAAATATATAGAGGTTAAACAACTCACTGCTAAATAATTAGTGCATTAAAGAAGAAATTGTGAGAGAAATCAATAAATATCTCAAGACAAATGAAAATAAGAACACAACATATCAGAACCTATGGGATGCAGTGAAGGCAGTGCTGAGAGGGAACTTTATAGCCCTCAATGCTTACATTAAAAAAGAAGAGCTAAAATTAATGACCTAACTACACAGCTAGAGGAACTAGAAAAAGAGCAGCAAACTATTCCTGAAGCAAGTAGAAGAAATGAAATAACAAATCTCAGAGTAGAAATAAATGCAATTTGAGAAAAAAAAAAACAATAGAATTAATAAAACCAAAAGTCAGTTCTTCAAGATTAACAAAATTGACAAACCCTTAGCTAGACTAACAAAGAAAAAAGAAAGAAGATGCAAATAAATAAAATTAAAAAATGTGCTGACCCCACAGAAGTAAAAGAGATCATATGAGAATACTACAAACAGCTATATGCCAAGAAACTAAACAATCTAGATGAAATGGAAAAAATCCTATGAATGTATGAAAAACCTACACTGACCTAGGAGAAAAAGAAGACCTCAATGAACCAATCACAAGAAAGGGGTTGAAACAGTCACCAAACAATTCCCCAAAATGAAAGCCCAGGACCAGGTCACTTCACAGGTGAGTTCTACCAGCATGGAAAGATTTAATACCATTCTTCCTCAAGTGCTTCCAAAAAACTGAACAGAGGGAACACTGCCAAACTCATTCTGTGGAGGCAATATCACCTAATACCAAAGCCAGATAAAGGTATTATGAAAAAAGAAAATTACAGACCCATTTCTCTAATGAATATGGATGCAAAAATCCTCAACAAAATACTTGCTAATCCAATCCAACAACACATTAAAAGAATTATTCATCACAATCAAGTGGGTTTTATGCAAGGCATGCAAGGGTGATTCAACACAAGAAAATTTGTCAGCATAATACACCACATTAATAAATCAAAAGAAAAACCACATGATTTTATCAATTGATGAAGAAAAGGCATCTGACAAAAGACAGCATCCTGGGAAGTGGATATGGCTCAACCAGTTGGGTGCCTATCTATCACATAGGAGGTCCCAGGTTTGGGTCTCAGTGCCTCCTAAAAGAAGACAAGAAGACACCACCCCCTCCATAATGAGCTAGATGCTGTACCTGCTACAACAAGCTAGACACTACCCCCAGCACAACCAGCTAGATGGTCACTGTAATGAAATAGATGCCACCACCACCACTATGAGCAGATTCCACAAGCCAGCAGAAATCACAGCCTGCAGTAGATGCGGCTCAGGCTGTTGGACATTCACCCTCAAGTGGGAGGTCTTAGGTTTGGTTCCCAGTGCCTCCTGGAGGAGGTGAGGAAACAATGAACAGACAGACAAGAAAACCATCAGGCAGGGGATAAAGAAAAGAAAAATACAGCATCCTTTCTTGATGAAAATACTACAAAAGATAGGAATTGAAGGAAACTTTCTCAACATGATAAAGGCCATATACATAAAACCCATAGATAACATAGTACTCAATGGTGAAAGACTGAAAGCTTTCCTGTTTTGATCAGGAAGAACGCAGGATGCTCACTGTCATCACTGACTAATTTTTTTGTATTGAATCACCCTAACTCTAGCTAGAAATTCTAGCAAGAGCAATCAGGCAAGGAAAATAAACAAAAGGCATCCAAATTAAACAGGAAGAAGTAAAACTTGCTACTCACAGATGATATGATCCTATACCTAGAAGGTCCTAAAAAATCTAGAGGTTATTAGGAGATAAGAGGAGGATTGAGAAGAACTACAGATGCTTAATGTACATAGACATTTTAATTAATTTGACTGTAAAAGTGTGGAAATGGATAGAGTTGATGGTAACACAATATTGTGAGCAGCAGCTGGTTTATAAATGGGATTGTGGCTGAAAGGGGTAGTCTGGGGAAGTAAATGTCATGTGAAAGAAAGCTAAAGAATAATCTAGGGATTGAATAACACAGTGAACTCAGAGGTGGATGAGAATTGTGGTTGAGGGTACAAATGCAAGAGGGTACAAATGCAAGAGCAGATATATATCACTATTACAGGGTGATGGGAATGTAAAGAAGCATGGGAAAATTACAATTGGTGTGACCTATAGACTGTGGTTAACAGTAATGTAATATTCATGCATCTATGCCAAAGATGTACTGTGGAAAAAGTGTGCCAAATGTACTTCAATAGTATACATACCTGATGTTCCTATAATGCTCCATTCCTCCACCTTTATGTAGTTCTTGTCAAAAATTACATTTTTATAAACTATGAGTCCAAAACCACTAATTTATCACTATATTTTATGCTTTTACTTTTGAGATGCTATAGTAAGTAAAAAGTGAAGTTACAAACCAAAAATACAATAGAACTGGTATTTATATTTACCACTGTTTTTACTGTTATTGGAGATCTTTATTTCTTCATGTGATTTCAATCTATTGTCTATTGTCCTACCCTTTCAACCTGCAGAACTCTCTTTAGCCTTTCTTGTAAAGCTGGTCTAGGTGTCCAACTCCCTTAGCTTTTAACTAGGAAAGTCTTAATTTCTTCTTCATTTGTGAAAGATAGTTTTGCCAGATATACAATTCTTCACTAACAATTTTTTGCTTTCAGTATTTTAAATATGTCACCCCATTGCCTTCTTGTCACCAGTTTCTGATAAGAAATCAGCATTTAATCTTATTGGGTCTTACTTGTACAAGACATGTTCTTTCTTGTGGCCTTCAGAATTCTCTATTTTTGGCATTCAATAGTTTGATTATAATATGCCACGGCATGGGTCTATTTAGGTTTATCCTGTTTGGACTTCATTGAGCATCTTAAATGTATATATTCCTGGGTTTTTTTTGTTAACTCTGTGGAGTTTTCAGCTATTATTTTCTTTTTAATATTCTCTCTGTCCCTTTCTGTTTTTTTTTTTTTTTCTTCCTCTGGGGTTTCCATAAAGTGTGTATTAGCAGACTTGATAGTGCCCTACAGGTTCCTCAGATTGTGTCCAGTTTTCTATATTCTTTCTTCTTTCTGTTCCTCTGACTGGATGATTTCAATTGTCTTATCTTCAAGTTCACTGATTCTTTCTTCTGCCAGCTGCAATCTGCTGTTGAATTTCTAATTTCTGCTACTGTGGTCTTAGGCTCTGTTTGCCTCCTTTGCATAATTTGCACTCCTCTATTGCTATTCTTTTTGTGTCAATTTATCATTTTCCCAAATTCATTTGAGCTTATTTAAGACTGTGGTAGTTTGTAGCTGTATGTACCCCAGAAAAAACACAGTCTTAAACTTAATCCATTCCTGTGGCCATGAAGCCACAGTAATTAGAACCTTTTGATGAGGTTACTTCATCAAAAGTAAGGTAAGGTGTGGCCTAGGATGGATCTTAATGCTATTACTGGCATCCTTTATAAGCACAATGAAACTAAAACAGAGAGAGAGAAAGCCATAGGAAGCAAGAAGCTGAAATTCAATGGCACTTGGAAGAGAACAAAGAGAAGAGGAGAGGCTGTCATGTGTGTTACCATGTGACAGAGAAGCCAAGGATGAAGGATCACTGGCAGCCAGGCCCAGAACTCCAGCCTTTGGGAAGAGAAAACATCACCTTGATGATGCCTTGATTTGGACTTTCTTCTTAGCCTTAAAAATATGAGCTAATAATCCTCATTGTTTAAACCAAGCCATTGCATGGTATTTGCTTAAAGAAACTAAAACACAGATCATTTTTTAAAAGTCTTTGCTATATCCTCTTTGATGAGGAGATCACCAAAGATCATCACTGGAATTTAATTTTGAGGCATCTGTTTCTTAAGCTTGTATCCAGCTAGTGCTATGACAGAGCTTTACTGGAATGACAGATGAAGAAAGAAAGAGAGAAAGAGAGAAAGAGAGAGAGAGTAGGGCTTATCCATACTAAGAGTTTAGAGAATAACCTTGTGTCCTGCCACTTTGCTGAAATTGTCTATTAGTTGTCTAGTAGTTTTTTATTGGTGACCTTTTTGAGATTTTCTAGGTATAGGATCATAACATCAATGAATAGCAACAGTTTTATTTCTTCCTTTCCTATTTGGGTGCCTTTTATTTCTTTTTCTTACCTAATTGCTTTAGCTAGAACTTCTAGCACAATATTCAATAACAGTGGAGGCAGTGGACATCATTGTCTTCTTCCCTCTCTCAGCAGAAAAACTTTGTCTTTCATCACTGACTACAATGTTAGCTATGGCTTTTTAATACATGCAGTTTATTATATTGAGAAAATTTCCTTCTATTCCTATCTTTCAGAATCTTTTTATCAAGAAAGGAGGTATTTTGTGAAATGCCTTTTCTGCATCAATTGTGATGATCATGTGATTTTCCTCCTCAATTTATTAATGTGGTGCATTACCCTGATTGATTTTCTCACACACCTGGGTTAAGACCCACTTGATCATAGTGTATAATTCTTTTAAAGTGCTTTTGGATTTAGTTTGCAAGATTGCTTTTTCTGTTTCTTTAGTTTTTGTGTTGTTGTTTTGTGGGGTTTTTTTGAGGATTTTTTGTACCTGTATTCATTAGAGCAATTGGTCTGTAGTTTTCATTTTTCATAATATATTTATTTAGCCTTGGCATATTAGTGTGCTGTTGGCTTCAAGGAATGAGTTTGGTAGCACTCCTTTCTGTTCAATTTTTTGGAAGAGTTTGAGCAAGACTGGTACTAGATCTTCTTTATTTTTTTTAATTTTTTTTTAAGATTTATTTATTTTATTTTATTTCTCTCCCCTCCCCTCTACCCCCCCCCCAACTCTGGTTGTCTTTCTCTGTGTGTATTTGCTGTGTCTTCTTTGCCCGCTTCTGTTGTTGTCAGCGGCATGGGAATCTGTGTTTCTTTTTGCTGCATCATCTTGTTGTGTCAGCTCTCCGTGAGTGCGGCACCATTCCTGGGCAGGCTGCACTTTCTTTTGCACTGGGTGGCTCTCCTTATGGGGCACACTCCTTGTGCATGGGGCTCCCCTACGCAGGGGACACCCCTGCGTGGCACAGCACTCCTTGCACACATCAGCATTGCGCATGGGCCAGCTCTACATGGGACAAGGAGGCCTGCGGTTTGAACCGTGGACCTCCCATGTGGTAGACAGACACCCTAACTACTGGGCCAAGTCCGCCACCCTAGATCTTCTTTAAATGATTGGTAAAACTCACCTGTGCAGCCTAGTGGTCCTGGACTTTTCATTTTGGGGAGGATTTTGATGACTGTTTCAATTTCTTTAATTGTGGTTGGTTTGTTAAGGTCTTCTATTTTTTCTAGGGTCACTGTGATTTGTTCATGTGTTTCTAGAAATTTGCCCATTTCATGAATGTCTGTTGACCTACAATTGTACTCTAATGATCTCTTTTTTAAATATATTTTTATTTATTTTTAAAAGGCACATAGATCACACAAAATGTTACACTAAAAAAATATAGGGGATTTCCATAAGCCCCACTCCCCACACCCCCACTTTTCCCACATTAACAACTTCTTTCATTAGTGTGGTGCATTCATTGCAATTGATTAACACATTTTGGAGCACTGTTATACAACATGGATTATATAGTTTACATTGTAGTTTACACTCTCCCAGTCTATTCAGTAGGCTTTGGCAGGATATATAATGTCCTGCATCTGTCCCAGCAATGCTCTTATGATCTCTTTTATTTCTGTTGGATCAGTGGTAATGACCCCTTCTCATTTCTGATTTTATATATTTGCATCTTCTCTGTTTTGCCAGTTTTGATAATCTCAAGGAATCAACTTTGGTTCTGTTTCTATTGTTTTTTTAATTCTGCATTTCATTTATTTCTGCTCTCATCTTTATTATTTCTTTTCTTCAGTTCACTTTGGGATTTATTTTCTATTCTTTTTCTAGTTCCTTTGAGTACACAGTTGGGTCTTTGATTTTAGCTCTTTCTTCTTTTTTAATGTAATCATTAAAGAATAGCTCTGAGTCAAAGCAATAGCTCCCTGGTCCTTTCTGTGTATGCATCTTGTCTGGGGCATGTGCATATGGCCCTGGGTATTCCCCTGTTTACACAGTCCTTATGTCCCCTCTTCCCTAAAAAACAGTTTCCTCACAGTTTCTGGCACTTTCCTGTAAGTCAGCAATCTCTTGGTTCAGGTAGCACAATGTCATCACACTCCCATAACATTCTGTAGGAGAGCTCTATTAGCTGTCTTCTATACACAATACAAGTTCTGGAATGGCAAATCCTTCAGGACACCACCAGACAGATTGGGCCAGACATACATGATCCCACAAGGGTGACTTTGCTCCCTCTAGAACCAGGACCAGGGATATACCCTGGGATCATGGGCCAGCTCCATGCTGATCTGGGGGAGAATTTGGAGAGGGGCCATCCAAGGCTCCAGGAGATCCTACCACTTTTTTTAAGTAGTCTTTTTTCTTCATTCAGCACTTGACATGTTACTGCAGTCCTTTGACTGTTTTTCTGGAGCTATGAGAAAGATGTTTCTGCCAGTTCCTGCTGTTTGCTCAAAGTTTTTGTGGACAGGGGGGTGAAATCCTAAAGCATCTCACTCGATCATCTTGATAAGGGTTCTTTCACTCCTATCACCTTTAAATATCTTTATTCTTCCTGGTGTCCTTTTTTCCCTACTTCCATAGTCTTTCACTAAGAGTATGCCCTTAAATACATCCTCACTGTCTTTTCCACTCTCTCAAATTACGGTACTCCCTAGTTAACCCAAAATCTAGTTTAAACAAAACCTCTGACACAAGCAAATTCTGACCTCCAGAACTGCACATTCCCTTGCCTGCTTGATATCTCCATTTAAATTTAGAAGAAGCATCTCAAACTGGCAGGTCCCAAACTAAACCGCTCATTCCTACAAACCCCAATACAAATCTTCTTCCTTCCCCAACTCTTCCCCATCTCCAAGTATTCTAGCTTCTCAGGTAAAAAGTGTTGCCATAATTTTTATTCCTCTGTTTCACTCATTCCAACCCATCAGAAAATCTTGACTCCACCTTCAAATATAATCAGAATCTGACCACTTTTCAGCACCTCACCACTGTCTTTGTAGTCTAAGCCAGGCAGAACTACCACAATAGCCCCTAAGTGGTCTCCCAGTATCCACACTTATTTCCATACCCTCTAGTCTCCACTCTAGAACCAGAATGTAAACAGAAACCAGATCACGTGCTTCCTATGCTCAAAACTCTCCCGTGGTTGCTGATCTCACTTAGTACCAAATTCCAAGTCCTGGTCACTGACAGATTCTCCTCTAAACATTTGTGAAATAAATACTATTATTATCCCTGTTTCATGGATATTAAAATTGAGGCACAAAATAAATGACCCAGGCAAGATTCAAACCCACACTTTGGATCCTCTACTACTTCCAGTTTTATTAAGGTTACTCCACTTGCTCTTTTACACTGATTATCCTACATAGTAGAAGTAGTTCAACCAGGGCTATTCCAAGGTTTGTTGGCTGACCAGTGCCTGATGGGAATTGTTTGTTACTAATCCACAGCAAGGTTACTTCAGAAAACAAGGGTCAGCATTTAGAAATGTAATTTGGCAGAGTAATTTTATGTCTGGTGATGCTAATAATTCTTTTTAAAAAAACTGGTGCTGCATTTTGCACATATTTTTAAATTTCATTTTCCTAGTAAATTTCATTTTCCTAGTAATCCACTGAATTGTATTTTATAGAAGTAACAGTCCAGGACAGACTTGGAAGTTAAAAACAAATAAATGGAAGTGGACTTAGCCCAGTGGTTCGGGCATCCATCTACCACATGGGAGGTTCATGGTTCAAACCCCGGGCCTCCTTGACCCGTGTGGAGCTGGCCCATGAGCAGTGCTCATGCGCACAAGGAGTGCCGTGCCACGCAGGGGTGTCCCCTGCATGGGGAGCCCCATGCGCAAGGATTCCACCCCTTAAGGAAAGCCACCCAGTGCGAAAGAAAGTTCAGCCTGCCCAAGAATGGTGCCGCATACACAGAGAGCTGACACAGCAAGATGATGCAACAAAAAGAAACACAGATTCCCATGCTGCTGACAACAACAGAAGTGGACAAAGGAGACGACACAGCAAATAGACACAGAGAACAGACAAACAGGGTGGGGGGGTTTAGGGGAAGGGGAGAGAAATAAATAAATAAATCTTTTAAAAAATAAATAAATAAATGAATAAAAATAAAAAATCAATCTTAGTGATTTACAAAACACTAATTTAAACAACTAAAAGTTAAATTCCTTTATTCCAGTATATTCTGGATTCCAATTATATTAAAAGAGAAAATCTCTTCTAAAAGATCATGGTGTCCCTGAGCCAACTGATTCAAATTAGATGAAGCAGATACTTAATTAACACTGAATATCAATTGAAAGCCTTTGGAATAAAAAATTTTATTCCTTTCCCAATGTGTTTCCCCAACTCTTCCTCTCCGCCTTATAATAAATGTCTTTGTACCTGATTATGTGCAGGATTATCCTTAAGGTAATATTTTCAACTTCATGAAACATAAAATTTTGACTGTATTTTTGCCTATCTTACTATATATACACCATACTTTTTTCTCATTATTGAAACTTAAAACTAGAAATTAGAACAAACCAAAAGTAAATAGTCTCATAATTTCACTTAGATCAGTACTCAAATTTGAGTTGTATCAGAACTACCCAGAAGGCTCATTAAAGCTCAGATTCCTGGGCCTGACATCTGGGAAGGGCTCATGATTTGCATTTCTAACAAACATTCAGGTGGTGCTGATGCCAGGCGATTGAGGAACACTGCTGCAACAAACAGGAAAAGCACCAGGGTATTTTGTGAATTCAGCCAAATTGATCAATTCATTTAATTATTTTGCATGGAATACATTTTTAAATATTGCTTTAAAATTTAAATTTAAACAGATTCGATTAAAACCCAAGATCATTGATAAACATCAGTTTTTGAAGATAAATGTCACATACTTACCAGCACATAATATTTTTCAAATTATGGGTATTTCATAAATATTCACAGAGAAGAAAAGAAGTCAGTAGTGACAAAGAGGGCTTGTGGACTCATACACACACACATAACTGGAACTATTGATTTTGGGACTGTGCATTATTTTGATCTATTCTAGTGTAGCCATGTAAATTAAACTTTGCCAAATATTGCTTTCTCTTCATTTCAGTCCAAAAATGTTTCCAAAGAATCTCCTCTGATTAAAATATCACAAAATTCTCAGACAACTGGGATTCTTGCTTTCCCATTTTCTATTTACCCCTTCCATATAGCTTTCCAAGTAACACACCCATACACCTCCACCATCCACACCGTAGGAAGTGGCTTATAGATCCTAGTTTTGAGTTTGAAACTGAACCCCCTTCATCACAGGGACAGTAAGGGTTCCCAAAGGACACTTTTTCTTTGACTTACATATTATTTATACAAACACAAATAGTTAACACAGAAAAATGTTCCCACCATATGACGATGAGGTTGTAAGCTACCTGAAAGGAAGAATGAATTGGTTAAAAAATGTAAGAGTGCACCATTCTTTGATATTTCCCTCCCCTGTTTTTCTGTTCATTCTTGTTGGTAGTGGATGTGTTTTATAAACTAAAAAGGCAGTTTCATTTACTAGTTTATTAAGCTGTCAGCTTCCATAGAAATTAATGGAAATACTGAAAGAAAAATAACAAAACTCAATGATCTTAGGTACAATTAAATCTGAAATATCAATTTATTTCAAAGGGCTGTCAATTGCTTTGTGTATGGCAGTGGCCCTATGTTGGAATGCTTAAACATTGTGGAAAAAGTAGTTGGGCCCTCCAGTATCTTATATTGTTTGGGGTAGGTCTGTTTCCTTAATCCAAGGAAAGATTTCATTAAAAACAGCTTGCATCTCATTGTATAAACATAAATGAATTATTCTTTCTATGGCACTGATTCACTTTGATACAGAACCATGAAAAACCATATTCATGGTGCCTTTTTCACAAAAATTAATGAGTACGTAGCCAAACACATCATAGGATAGGGTACCCATTTTAAATCTCCAAGTTGTAAAATTTCGTATCAAGTAAATTTAACTCTTACCCTCCATTCAGGAAACATGTATTTAGCTAGAAGTAAATAATGAGCAACCTGAAAGAGTTCATTTCCTCCAATGTCCTGACAATCAGTCCAGGGAACTGTCTAATTCTTTGGAGATGAAAATACTTCATCTAACAGGAGAACTAGCTGATGGAAATCATGTAGGCAAGTATTACATAAGCAACCAGGTTTTCCACATAAACTGGTTTAAAGTTCTCTTGGAAAGTGGTTTTACCCAGAGACAACCTGACACATTTCCTAAGGAACTACCACAATTCTAATTTTTTTTCTCACAAATCTTGTGCCGCTCTCAAATGGCAAAATTAACCTGATAAGTTGCTTGTCGCCCCTCAGACCCTAGTTGTTCACCTCAATTCAGTTTGCAGCGGCTGCTGGGTAGGACCCCTCCTGTCTTTCATTTATGAGTTTCTTGATAGAACTCGACTGAAACAAACATCACATCAATGAAGGTAGTTATGTGCATTGGAGTTTCTTATTTTCTCCGACTGTCTTGATTTTTGTTCGGTGTCATTACGATGATGCTCTTGACCACAGCAGGGTCTTCCAAGTGTTGTTTGTGGCAGTTTCGTTTCAGAAGTCACAGAGAATAGTAAACACAGGATATCAACCCTGGCCTTACAGGTATAATTTGGCCTCTAGGTCAGTCACTACTAGCATGGGTCCTTTCTGTCAGTCTCCCGGTAAATGTGCTGAAGCCTTCTGGATGAACCCAATGTGTGTTGTGAGAGAGTAGTCAACCTACTAAGCAGACATATTAGAGATCATCTTATTTGATAACATGTAAAAAGCTGCCAGTTAAGTATTTTATCTTAGGCTATCTCAGACATGATTAGTCAAAGATTTCTTTTCCAGTCCTACAGCTAGATCTTGCACAGCCGAAAAATGAAATGAGCATTCAGTTTATACTGATGTGGGGTCAACCGGACAGATTGCCACCTGCTAGCCATCTGTGCCGTGCTGTCACTGTTTTTCCTGATATGAGGGAGTTACTACTCAGCCGGTGGTACCGGCGACTCTCCTAAGAGGTCACTTGTTCATGTTTTACTGCCTATAACTTTTATAGAAAAGGAAACTGAGGTCTGGAGAAATAATTCGTGCAATGGAACAATGTTGCAAGGATTATAACTCAGGTCTCCTCAGTCTCAATTCTGTTCATTTAATCAAAGTGAAGACCAATAGCAAATATTCAGCCAAAGATTTCATATAGGTGGGTGTTGAGGGTGGAGAGGGCAGTAAATTCCAAAGCTGGGGAAGAAAATACGCACACACCTACATACACTTTAATATTAAGGAACAAAATCTGAGAAAAAAATCAATGTTTGATGAAAGACAACCCCAAAGTGTTGAAAAGAATACAGAAAGAGGAAAGAAAATTACCTTTTCTATGAGAAAAAGGGAGAAATGTTCCCAAAAGGGAGAAGGAGCTAAGGGGGAGAAATTAAATTCAGCTTTTGATCATATTTATACAATGATACTTAGACTTTTTTTAATACAACCCTATTTTTATTTTCACTGCAGAGCAGTGTGTATCCCAGAGCATGCACTCAATACATATTTGTTGCATTGAAATTAAATTACTTCAGTTTAGCAAAATTATTTCTTTCTCATAGGGCTCTGAGGGAAGAATCATTAAATGGATTTTTTTATCTTGCTTTTCATAAATGTCTCAATAGCACTTCTCCCCCTGAGGTTTTCCCTTTGCAAGAATTATGTTTCACTTCTTGTCTGTTATAGCTCCTTTCTCTGTTCCTCTACAAAAACTGTAAGTAACAGAGACCTCCTCAGTCCATACTGCCAAATTTCAAAGACTTGAAAAACATGCTAAGGGTCTTGAAACCAGCCAGTTCTTTCCAGGAGCCTGCTGAATGCTCATTTTTCCCTGCATGGGGTTGTTGCTGTTGTTTCACTTCAACTGTCTCAGGCAGAGAAGAACAGGATATTTTCTTGGACTTCAATTAGTGTGTTTATTTATTTAGAGCTTTGCAAGAGACTTGAACATTACTAGGAATGAGAGAAATCTTTGGGGAACTTAAGAACTCCATTTGGACAAATTATTTACTATAAGAACCTTCCATTAGTGATTAGGTTTAATGATCCATTTAGGATCTTATCAGCTTGTAGAATGTTTTAAATATGGTGTTAAACTGTCTTGAAAATTTTACATCAATAAATCTAGCTTCAAACACTCACCACTTTTCTAAATAAGGGTTGTTGTTTCCAAATGCTCAGAATATATCTTAGAACCCTTTCTTTCCACATTTCACAAAATTATACTAAGCCACAGAATTTTATGTTGGGAAGAGATTTTCTTCAGCTTTCTTCTGCTTTCAACTTGCCACATGATCAGGGTGGGAGAAATAACTGACCTTATAACTTTCCAGTCAAGGGTGATTTTCTGCTTATTTAAAAGCACACCACTCTGTTCCTTTGCACACACATGTGCATAATAATTAAATAAATTGTAGATTGGGCCATAAAGACTCTCTGGTCCCACCTTCTAAATTGACCAATGAGAAAATTAAGGCCCATGGAGATTAAAATCCTCTCTTGAGGGGAGCAGATGTGGCTCAACTGATAGATCATCTGTCTACCATATGGAGGGTCCAGGGTTCAAACCCAGAGCCTCCTGACCCATGTGGTGAGCTGGCCCATGTAGTGCTGTGGCGTGCAAGGAGTGCCATGCCACACAGGGGCATCCCTGCGTAGGGGTCACCCACATGCAAGGAGTGTGCCTGCAAGGAGACCCACCCCACTTGAAAAAAGCAGAGCCCACCCAGGAGTGGCACTGCATGCACCACCCACATGCAAGGAGTGTGCCTGCAAGGAGACCCACCCCACTTGAAAAAAGCAGAGCCCACCCAGGAGTGGCGCTGCATGCACGGAGAGCTGACGCAGCAAGATGATGCAACAAAAAAGAGATGCAGTTTCCCAGTGCCTCTGGATAATGCAAGCAGATGCAGAACACACAGTGAATGGACAACAATGTGTGTGGGGGGGGCAGGGGGGGTAGAAATAAATAAAATAAATCTTTAAAAAAAGAAAAAAATCCTCTCTTGAGATGAGTAAAAAAGCCAGAATTAGAAATGGAGCTGAAAGACTCCAAATGATTCTCTATGTAATCTTAGTAGTCTCTTGAATTGTCATTTAACTTTTTGTTGACCTGTGTCTCATCTTGCCATCCAGATTGTCTTTACTTTAGTTCAAAACTATTTATCAATCACATTCCCTTTCTAGATACCATTTTAGATGTTGGAAGTAAAAGGTGAATAAGACACATACCCTTCCCTCAAGAATTTTAAGTTTTTCACCATGCCAATGATGCTTGATTGCAAAGGAAACCAGGACTCAATACGGCATTCATTCATGTATTTATCACATTATACATACATACTTGACTATCTGTTTCATGCCAGGCACTGTTTTAGACACTAGCCATACAAAAGAGAATAAAAATAATAAGATTCCTGTTCCCATAAAGATTATATTCAATTGGGGGAAGAGATAGAGAATTGACAATTATATGTCAGTTGGTGAAAAGTGCTATAAAGAAAAGCAAAGGGTGAGAAGATGAAAAGTGATGGGAAATGCAGAAAGGATGGGCAGAAAGGATAATCCAATAAGTAACATTTGGACAAAGACCAGAAGGGGGTAAGACCAACCTAATGCTCATTCCATCTCCATGGGTCAGTCAGGGTTGTTTCAAGAAGAAAATAAAAAGATGTGAGTATAAGGACCATAGAAAATTAGATTCCTTTGGTTTTATTCTAGTCTTATGCTCCGTCCACTGCCTGAGATGACTCCCTCGTCTGTATGCTTATTGTTTTTGCTCATTGTTTGTGCTCGTTTTCTGTTCTGTTTTTTCTTTAGGAAGCAATGGGAACCGAACCTGGGACCTTCCATGTGGGAGGTAGGTGCTCAACTGCTTGAGCCACATTTGCTCCCTGCTCATTTATTTTTGCTCATTGTCTGCTCATTGTTTATGCTCAATGTCTGCTCATTGTCTGCTCATTGTTTGTTAGTCTTCTTTAGGAGGCAATAGGAACAGAACCCAGGACCTCCCTTGTGGGAAACAGGCAATCAGCTGCTTGAGCCACATCCACTCCCCTATTCTTTTTTTATGGGAGGGAAATTCATATAACATAAAATTAAGTATCTCAAAGTGTACAATTCAGTGGCATTTAGTCATTCACATTATTGTGCAACCAATCACCATCTTGCTGTAGTTCCAAAGCATTTCCATTCCCATACCCATTAAGCAGCCACTTCTTCCCTCGAATACTAAACTAAAAACAATTAAAAGAAGACAGTGCTAAAGTATACATAGCTGAGTGCAAACTTAGCAGAGACTTGTTCCACTCTGGAGGGTAGGAGGGAGTGGGGGGAAAAACTTGTGAAGAAACAAGCTTTTCACCGTCTGTCCTCTACAACTGTTCACCCACCTCATACACTTTTCAGTGGTTAGAAAATTTGGCTGGGAGTTTTTCGCAGCATTCATGTTATTTATCTGTCATTACCAGAAAATAAACACTAGCCTCCAGATTTGTCAGTAGATTTACTCTGGGTTTCACCTTGAAATTACACAAATCTTGTAAAAAGCAAATGGGAAGAGGTCGTTGTGTTTTGTTTTTTTTTTAAGGTTTATTTTATTTATTTCTCTCCCTTCCTCCCTCACCCACCCCCCATCGTCTGCTCTCTATGTCCATTTGCTGTGTGTTCTAAGTCCACTTGCCTTCTTGTCAGCAGCACCGGGAATCCGGCTCTCTTTTTTTTGTTGCGTCATCTTGCTACATCAGCTCTCTGTGTGTGCAGCACCACTCCTGGGCAGGCTGTTCTTTGTCACTTGGGGCAGCTCTCCTTGCAGGGCACACACCTTGCGTGTGGGGCACCCCAATGTGGGGGACACCCCTGCATGGCAGGGCACTCCTTGTGCACATCAACACTGCACGTGGGCCAGCTCACCACATGGGTCAGGAGGCCCTGGGTTTGAACCCTGGCCCTCCAATATGGTAGACAGATGCTCTATCAGTTGAGCCAAATCCATTTCCCTGTTGTGTTTCTGATTGTGTAACTTGGCATTAAAGGAATCTCTAATTTGTTTATTTATCACACAACTGCTGACATCATTGCCTGAAGCAATATCAAGCAGGTCTGATCCCAGCTTGTTTGCCACTCAGACAACAACATTTGAATGAGTTGGGACACTAAAAATTCCATTTTAACTAGAGCCAAAGAGCTCAGCAAAGAATCACTTGGCCACCATTTGAAGCACTGGCATTTGACAGATCTACTGAAGAAAGTTTCTGAGGCCTTGGACTATTCCAGTGTAGCTCTGACCTGTTTTGTCATCTCCAACGGTGTACCTCTTGCATCATTCATTCCACTTCCCCGGTATGGGGAGGTTATTTTACCTGACCCTGTGTACCTCACCAAAGTCTGCAAGACTTATTCTGTATTTATGATAGTCTATTATGGTCAGTTCCGTCAGAATGGTTATAAGTTGCAAAAGTCACTACTTAATGAAGATCACGTTTTGATTCCTAACATGAACTACGCCATTTTTTTCCTTTTACTTCAATTAAGGATTCCTTCATTTATTACAATATTAATAAGGTTGGCGAGAAAGAATTATAACAAGCGGAGTAACTCTGCAACATGTAGCTCCTAGCAAGTTAATATTCTCACAGAAGTGGCAGTTTTAATAAAGACTTTTTGTACTCCTTAAGCAAACAAAACTTTTCTCTTCACTGTAAACAAGATCCTTATTAAAATATTTGATATTAGGGCTCTTCTACTTGCAGAAACTAATTCAAGCTCTGTTTTTAGTCACTATATACACCCTCCTTCTCAGTGTTTCAGACTGCAGATAGATGGAAGCTCTCAGAAAATTCTCCCTAAGTGCTAAAAGACAAACACAGCAAGAGGTCTTCACTGTCTTAGAACCGAGTGACCCTACCACATTATCTTCAAAACGTAGGCCAGAGATAGCTGTGATCTTTCATTCCAATCAAAATGGTGACGTAAGATGCCTCAGGGAACCATCCCCCCACAGAAGCTCGAACAGTCAGCAAGACCTGGTAGAAACATCTTTCTCAAAGTCCCCAGGAAAACAATTAAAGTACCACAACAAGAGGGCAAATGCTGAATCAAGAAAAAGGCTACTTAAAAGCAGTAGGATCTCGTGGCACCCTGTCTGGCCCTTTCCCCACCCTTCACTGGCTTGGCACAAAGCTGACCCATGGTCCTAATGTCAGTCACTGTCACTGGTCCCAGTTCTGGAGGAAGAATAGTAAACCTTGTGCACATATTGGAATCAAGTATATCTGGCCCTATAGGTATTGTACAGTATGTAAAAGGACATTGTGGAAGAGCAGTCAAGTGACTGCCTGGACAAGAGATTGTCAACTGTAGGACATATAGTGCAGTGGCCCAGGACTACAAGGAAACTGTTTTCTAGACAAGAGGGAACATCTGTATCCATGAAAATGGGGCAATTCCTTGAACCAAACCTACATGCTCAAGACAAGAGACAAGCACAGGAAGGACCTTTAGCTTGGAGCTATTCTCTAAACTTATTGTATGGATAAACCCTGAAAGAGAGCACTGGCACAAGTCAACCTGCAAAGGTGTTTTATTTTTTCCTTACTTTTTTTGTTGTTGTTGTTAGCTCTTAGAATTCAAGGAAAGTGCTGTCATAATACTATTTTATAAGATTAAGGGACAGATGCCATAAAGTCTGAATTCCAGCAATAGCACATTAAAATATCAAAATTTCCAAGTTTCAACAAAAGATTAAAAATATACAAAGAAATAGGAAGTGAAGGCCCAGGCAAAGGAGAAGACTAAAGCATTATAAACATCAAAGAAGGACCAGACCTGGGGCATTTCAGACAAAGACTTTTTTAAAAAATGGCCTTAAATATGATTAAAGAGCTAAAAAAAGACATGGTTAAAAAAAAAACAAAACTAAAGGAAATCAGGAAAATAATGAATGAACATTCAGAGGACATCAACAGAAATATGGAGATTATGAAAAAGAACCAAATAGAGCTTAAGTCCACAGTAACAAATATTATAAATTCTTTTGAGAGGTTTCAGTCTGCCAAAGTCTGCCAGAACAATGTACCAAAAATGGGTTGATTTTTATAAAGAGAATTTATTAAGTTAAAAGCTTATATTTCTGAAACCCTGAAAGTGTCCAAAACAAGGTGTCATCAAGAGATGCTATCTCACCAAGTCACAGCTTTTGGTGATCAGGCACATGTCAGTGTCATCAAAAGATGCTTTCTCTCTGAGCTTAGGTGTGGGCAACCAGGCACATGGCAAGGCATAATGGCCACTCTGCCTATATCTTTCAGTTTCTCTGTGGCTTTTTTTCTGTGTCTCTGTAAAGCTTTTATTCCTCCATCTATAAAGGACTCCAGCAAGAGGGCCAAGACCCACCCTGGGTCATGCCTCACTGAAATAATACAATCAAAAGGTCCCATACTCATTCACAGAAATGAACCAACTCCAAGACCATGATCTTTTCTGGGATCAACAAAAAGCCCCAAACTGTCACAAGATTCAACAGCAAGTTAGAGTTGGCAAAAGAATCAGTGAACTTGAAGATAAGACAATTGAAATTATCTAGTCTGAGCAGCAAAAAGAGGAAAGAATGAAGAAAAGCGAGCAGAGCCTGAGGAATCTACAGGACACTATCAAGTGAATCAATATGCACACTGTGGGAGTCCCAGAAGGAGAGATAGGAGTAGAGAGAATATTCAAAGAAATAATGACTGAAAACTTTCCAAAGTTAATGAAAGACATGAATATATACATCCAAGATGCTCAACAAACTCCAAACAAGATAAACCCAAGTAGATCCATGCCATAGCATATTATAATCAAACTGCTGAATACCAAAAATAGAGAGAATTCTGAAAGCTGCAAGAAAGCAGCAATATGTCACATACAAGGGAGACTCAATTAGAGTTAATGCTAATTTCTCATCAGAAACCATGGAGGCAAAAAAGCAGGGGAATGACTTGCTTAAAGTGCTTAAAGCAATAACTGCCAACCAAGAATTCTATATCTGGCAAAACTGTCTTTCAAAGATGAGAGATTAAGACATTTCCAAATAAACAAAAACTGAGAGAGTTTGTCATCACTAAACCAGTCCTATATGAGATGCTATAGAGAGTTCTGCAGGTTGAAAAGAAAGGACAATAGACAAAACTTCAAAGCAGAATTATAGATCTCCAGTAAGGGTAATGACAGGGGTAAATAAAAATACCAGTACTATGGTTGGGTTTTGACTCTACTTTCTACTTCCTACATGATCAAAATTCAAATATATAAAATGTCCTGATATATCAGTAGTTCTGGACTCATAATATATAAGCATGTAATTTCATAGAACTACATACAGATAGGGGAAGAAAGAGGTACAGGAACATAGTTTATGTATATTATTGAAGTTAAGTTAGTGTAAAGCAAACAAGATTGTTACAGATTTAAGATGTTAAACTTAAGCTTTGTGGTAACTACAAAGAAAATATCAGAGAACACCCAAGCTCATAGAGACAGAAATTAGGGAACAGGTGGCCAGGGGGTGATGGCAGGCGGAATTGGGAGTTTATGCAAAATGAGTGTAATGTTTCTCGGGGTGAAGAGTATAGCCCTAGTGATGGATGGTGCCTGAAGGTATTGCAACATTGGGAATGTGATTAATCTCACTGAATGATATGCTTAGGAGGGACTGGGATGGGAAGATTTATGTTGTATATATGTTTCCAGAATTTAAAAAACAAAGAATGAAAAACTAAAGAGATCATGGAATGGAATATGAGTCAGCAGTAAAAAGGTATGACGTTTTGATACACACAACAGCATGAATGAATCCTGAAGACAACAAGTTGAATGAAATAAGCCACATACAAAAGGATGAATATTGTATGATCTCACTGATATGAACTAATTAGAATAATCAAACTCATAGAGTCAGAATCTAAAATACAGGTTTCCAGGGAACAGGAAGGAGTAGGAAATAGTGAGGTAAGGCTTAAAATGTACAGAGTTTCTATTTAGGGCAATGGAAAAGCTTCAGTAATGGATAGTAGTGATAATAGTACAACATTGTAAATGCACTAAATTATATATATGAATATGGTTGGAAGGAGAAATGTTAGCTTGTATATATTGTACTAGAATAACAATTTTTTTAAATCCATGAAACTACATAACACAAACAACCTTGATTTAAACTATGGGCTATAGTTTAAAAAAAAAATGAATGAGCAATTAAAGAGATAATGACAATTAAAAGCAATACATGATACTGGATAGGATCTAGGAATGGAAAAGAAAGGCTCAAAAGAACATTATTGGGACATAAGGAAAATTGGAATATAGACATAAGCTTTATACCAAGGTTAAAATTCTTGACCTTTTTTTTCAGACATTTCCCTGGAGGTGGTGAGAATATGTTGGATTAATTTGTATGGAATTTGTTTTGTTTTGTTTTGTTTTGTTTTTTGCAACTTGCAGGTAAAATTAAAATTATTTCAATATAAAAAGTTCATAAAAGAACTTTTTCCAAAGATGGCTGATTAGAAAGACATAGAACTCTCTCTTCTCACAGAAAAATAGTTAGAAAACAGGCAGAAATGGCCTCGTGAAAAACGTTCTGTGGTGTAGGACACCAAAGGAAGGCTGGACACAATCCAGAAGAGAGAGAAGCACAGGAAAGGAACCTTGGCAATAAGACAGTGAGTGGACTGCAGTTGTAGCTGCCAGCGCTCCTCCCCACCCTACTAGGAGAAAGCACTGAATTCTTCAGCCTCAAACTCTAGGCAACAGAGAAAGGGGGTTGCAGGGATCCACCTTCCCAGGAAATGGAAGAGCGAGGGACACAGCCTGTATTAGTCACCAAAGGGGTGCTGATGCAAAATACCAGAAATCTGTTACCTTTATAAAGTCTATTTATTTGGGGTAGAAGTTTACAGTTACCAGGCCATAAAGCGTAAGTTACTTCCCTCCCTAAAGTCTATTGCCACGTGTTGGAGCAAGATGGCTGCCAATGTCTGCCAAGAGTTCAGGCTTTCTCTTCATCTTAAGGCTCCATGGTCCCAGCTTCTTCCAATATCAGCTGTAGGCTGGGATAAGTCTCATCTCTCTCCCCAGGCTCATTTCTCTCCCGGCTCAGCTGCTCTGCTCACTCCAAGGCCAGGTATAGACTATCAGGCAAATGGCTCATCTCTCTTCCCGGGGCCTCTGCTGTGTCTAATGGAGGCTTACCTCTTTCCTCACATATCTGCTTCTCTGTGTGCTTACTTCCCAGGCTCCAAAATCAAATCTCTGTCTCCTCTGCCTTGTTCTACTGACATGGCCCAATCAAAGCCCTAGTCAAAACTTAATCAAGTAAAAGTGAAACCTCTGAACTCAATACCATCTAAGGGTATCACTAGTCTGGACTGCTTTGCAAACATAATAAGTATTTCTTTTCAAAATTTATCAATAACAAACTGCCACACAGCTTAAGGCTGATTCAGCTTTTGACCCACAAATGGCTCATGGGTCTGCTCTGTCTCATGAGCGATTCCAGGCCAGATGGACCCCTACCATTGTTTGCCTTGGGATCTAGCACAGAACTACAGCTCTTCTCAATGCCCTCCCTATTGACGAGGACTGGTAGTTCGGGACACAGAGGGAGGTGGAATTATTTACCACTTGGGAAAAGAGAGGGGGCTGCCAGAAAGTTTGGAGAACTGTCTCTGAGAAAGTTTGATTTGCAAGACTCTTAACCTTCACAGAGGAAACTCTGTCATATTGAGCCAGTCTGTGTTGCAGCAAACACACTATAGACAGGCTTTGAACTGAGCAGCCTGCCAAAGCGTATCATCTGCTGGCCAACTAAGAAAGTGCATGTGAGGGAATTAAAAGTAAATGAGGCGAAAGACTTGGCCCAGTGGATAGGGCATCCATCTACCACATGGGAGGTCCGTGGTTCAAACCCCGGGCCTCCTTGACCCGTGTGGAGCTGGCCCATGCACAGTGCTGATGCGCGCAAGGAGTGCTATGCTACGCAGGGTTGTCCCCCGTGTAGAGGAGGCCCAAGTACAAGGAGTGTTCCCTGTAAGGAGAGCCACTGAGCGTGAAAGAAAGTGCAGCCTGCCCAGGAATGGTGCCACACACACAGAGAACTGACACAACAAGATGACACAACAAAAAAAGAAACACAGATTCCCATGCCACTGACAACAACAGAAGCAGACAAAGAAGACACAGCAAATGGACACAGAGAACGACAACTGGGGTGGGGGGGTAGGGGAGAGAAATAAATAGATAGATAGATAGATAGATAGATAGATAGATAGATAGATAGATAGATAGATAGATAGAAAGAAAAAAAGTAAATGAGAGGCTCTTTCTGGCTTTTGCAGCCTACCTCCCCAAGGCCCTTGCAAGTAGGTCTTCAACCCATTCCTGGGTCCAGGGCCCAGATTTGAGCAAGTAACAGGGAAAATCCTAAAGATGTAGAACAGGTTGAACCAAGAATTGAAGAATGACAATAATAGTCTTCCACCACTAAATCCCTATGAGAGAGAGAAATTGAGCAATAGTGTAAACTCATCATCATGATCAGATGCCTAGACATCTGCAAAAACTTACAAGCCATACTAAGAAAATGAGAGAAATGGCCCAAGCAAAGGAATATATTAAAGTCCCAGATGAGACACAGGATTTGCAACAACTAATCAATGAGATTCAAACAAATTTCCAAAATCAAATTGATGAGTTGAAAGGCAATATGGCTAAAGTTATAGATGACATCAAGAAGACAATACTGAGTGAACACAAAGAAGAATTTGACAAACTGAATAGAAAAATAACTGAGCTCATGGGAATGAAAGACATACTAGGTAAGATCAGAAACACATCCGAGGCAGACAATAGCAGACTTGAAATGAGAGCAGAAAGAATAGGTGAAACCAAAGACAGAAATCAAAGAGAGAAAAGAAAGGAAAATTTTGAGAAAGGACCCAGAGAGTTGAATGATAACACAAAACACAGCAAGATACATATCATGGGATTTGCAGAAGGATATGAGAAAGGGAAAGGGGCAGAAAGAATATTTGAGGAAATAATGGATGAATATTTCCCAACACTCATAAAAGAAATGAACTTACATGTCCAAGAAGCACAATGTACCCCAATCAGAATAAATCCAAATAGACCTACTCCAAGACACATACTACTCAGAATGCCAAATATCAAAGATAAAGAAAAAATTCTGAGAGCAGCAAGAAAGAAACAAACCATTACATTCAAGGGACACCCAGTAAGACTTACTGTGGATTTCTTACCAGAAACCATGAAGGGAGAAAACAGTGGTATGATACAATTATGATGCTGAAAGAGAAAAATTGCCAGCCAAGAATTCTTTACCTGGAAAAATTGTCCTTCAAACATGACGGTGAATTTAAAATATTCACAAACAAACAGAAACTAGGAGAGTTCAAAAAAAAAGGACTCACCTGTGCAGGAAATATTAAGGGAGATTTACAGCCTGAAAAAAAAAAAAAAATAGGAGAGAAAAGCTTGGAGGTGAGTGTAAAAGGCAAGAATAGCAGAAAGGATAACCAAACCAGTAAAAAAGACAGATGGAAATAAGATATGACACATGAAAACCAAAGAATAAAATGGTGGAAGTAAATAATGCATTTACAGTAATAACAGTGAATGTGAGTGGATTAAACTCCCCAATCAAAAGTTATAGACTGACAGAATGGATAAAAAAAACACGAACCATCCATATGCTTACCTTAGACCCAGGGATACAACTGGCTGAAAGTGAAAGGTTGGAGAAAAAAAAAACTCCAGGCAAACAGTAACAAAAAAGGAGCAGGGGTAGCTATACTTATATGAGAAAAAACAGACTTTAAATTCAAAAATGTTATAAGAGATACAGAAGGCCATTATATATTCATAAAAGGGACAATTCACCAGGAAGAAATAACAATCATAAATGTCTATGCACCTAACCAGGTGCCCCCAAATATATGAGACAAACTTGCACAAAACTGAAGGGAAAAATAGACATCTCTACAATAATAGTTGGAGGCTTCAACACACCAGTCATATCATTAGATAGAACAACTGGGCAGAAGATCAAGAAGAAAAAAGAGAACTTGAACAATATGATAAACAAGCTAGACCTAACAGACGTACAGAATGTTGCATCCCAAATCATCAGTTTATACATTCTTTTCAAGTGCTCATGGATCTTTCTCCAGGATAGAACACATGTTAAGTCACAGGGCAGGTATCAATAAATATAAAGGAATGAAATTATACCAAGCACCTTCTCAGATCATAATGGAATGAAAGAGGGAAATTCACAGATGTATAGAGGCTGAACGACACCCTCCTAAAAAGGGGGGGGGGGGGTCAAAGAAGAAATTGTAAGTGAACTTATTAAAAATATTGAGACAAATGAAAATGAGAACACGACATATTAAAACTTATGGAATTCAGTGAAGGCAGTGCTAAGAGGGAAATTTATAGCCCTAAATGCCTATATTAAAAAAAGAAGATCTAAAATCAAAGATCTAATTGAACAATTGGAGAAACTAGAAAAAGATCAGCAAACCATTCTGAAAGCAAGCAGAAGGAAAGAAAGAATAGTGATTAAAGCAGAAATTTATGAAATTCAGAAAAAAAAAACATAGAGAAAATCAACAAAACCAAATGCTGCTTCTTTGAGAAGATCAAAATTGTCAAACCTCTAGCTAAACTAACAAAAAAAAAGAGAGAAGATGCAAATAAAAACAATCATAAATGAAAGGAAGTTACACAACCAACATCAGAAATAAAAAGTGTCATAAGAGGATATTATAAGAAACCATATGCTAACAAACTAGACAACCTAGATGAAATGGACAAATTCCTAGAAATGCACAAACAGCCTACACTAATGCTACAAGAAATACTAGAATTCAAAAACCCAATCATATTTAAAGAGATTGAATCTGTCATCAAAATCTCCCAACAAAGAAAAGTCCAGGACCAGATGGTTTCACAGGTGAATTCTACCAAGCATTCCAAGAATTAACACCAATACTGTATAAACTCTTACAAAAAATTGAAGAGGAGGGAAAGTATCCAATACATTTTATGAAGCCAACATCACCCTAATACCAAAGCTAGATAAAAATACTACAGAAAAAGAAAATTACAGACCACTCTGAACATAGATGCAAAAATTCTCAACAAAATACTTGCAAATAGAATCCAACAGCATATCGAAAGAATTATATACCATGACCAAGTGGGATTTATTCCCGGTATGCAAGGGTAGTTCAACATAAGAAACTCAATTAATGTAGTACACCACATTAACAAATTGAAGGGGGAAAAAAAACACATATCACCTCAATTGATGCAGGCATTCAACAAAATCCAGCATCCTTTCTTGATTAAGAACACATCGAAAGATAGGAATAGAAGGGAAATTCCTCAATATGACAAAAGGTATTTATGAAAAACCATGGCCAACATCATACTCAGGGGGTTAAGGTTGAAAGCTTTCCCTATAAGATCAGGAACAAGATAAGGATGCCCACTGTCACCACTGTTATTCAACATTGTGCTGGAAAGCAATTAGAAAAGAAAAAAATTAAAGGCATCCAAATAGGAAAAGAGGAAGTAATAATACTCTATTCACAAATGATATGACCTTGTATTTAGAAAATTCTGAAATGTCTACAACAAAGCTATTTGAACAAATTAACAAGTTTACCAAAGTGCCAGGATATAAGATCAACACATAAAAAATCAATAATGTTTTGGAAAAATTCCATTTATGAAAACAACAGAAACACTCAAATACCTAGTAATCAATTTAACCAAAAAAGTACAAAACCTACATTCAGAAAACTACAAAACAATGTGAAAAAAGATAATGAAACCTAAACAAGTGGAAAGACATTCCATATTCAAGGATTAGAAAACTAAATATTGTGAAGATATCAATCTTACCCAAACTGATTTATAGATTCAAGGCAATACCAATCAAAATTCCAACAGTCTACTGTAGAGAATAGAAAAGGCAATGACCAAATTTATTTGGAAGGGAAAGTACACCTGAATAGCCAAAAATATTCCAAAAAAGAACTGTAAAATGGGAGGAATTTCACTGCCTGGACTTGAAACATATTACAAAGCTACTATGGTCAAAATAGCATAGTATAAGCATAAAGATAGACACATTGATCCATAAAATAGAAATGAGAGTCCAGAAGTAAACCCTTAACTTTATGGCCAACTGGCTTTTGAAAAACCTACCAAGTCCATGTTAACAGAATAAAATAGTCTCTTCAACAAATGGTGCTGGGAGAACTGGATATCCATAACCAAAAGAATGAAAGAGCATCCATATTTCACTCCCTTCACAAGAATCAACTCAAATTGGATCAAAGATCTAAATATAAAAACCAGGACCATAAAAGTACTAGAAGAAAACATCAGAAAGCATCTTAAAGATTTTTGCTGTAGGTGGTGGTTTCAGGGAATTTACTCCCAAAACATAAGCCACAAAAGAAAAAATAGGCAAATGGGACCTTCTCAAAATTAAAATTTGTACCTCAAAGGACTTTGTCAAAAGGGTGATAGGGCAACTGACTCAAAGGGAAAAAATAGATGGAAATCACATCTCAGATAAGGGTTTAACATCCACGATATATAAAGAGATGTTACAACTCAACAATAAAAAGACAAATGACCCAACTAAAAAATGGGCAAAAGACTTGAATAAGTATTTGTCCAAAGAAGAAAAACAAATGGTGAAAAAACACAAGAAAAAATGTTTAAAATCATTAGTGATTAGGGAAATGCAAATCAAAACTATAAAGAGATATCATTCATACCTATTAGAATGGCCTCTATTAAAAATACAAAGAACTACAAGTGCTGGAGAGGATGTAGAGAGATAGGAACACTTATTCACTGTTAGTGGGAATGTAGAATGGTACAGTCACTGTGGAGGACTGTTTAGCAGTCCCTAAAGAGGTTGATTTACCATGTGACCCTGCAATACTACTAGGGTATATACCCAGAACTGAGAGCACTGACACAAACAGAATGCACACTGATGTTCAGAGCAGCATTATTCATGATTGCCAAAAGATGGAAACAACCCAGGTGTCCATCAACCGAGGAATGGATAAACTGTGTTATATATACATGATAGAATGTTATGCAGCAGTAAGAAGAAATGAAGTCATAAAACATGACATCATGGATGAACCTGGAGGATGTTATGTTGAGTGAAGCAAGCCAGACGCAAAATGACAAATACTGTTTGATTGCACTATTGTGAACTAAATATATTGTGTAATCTTATGGAGTTAATAACTTGAATATGGGTCATCAGAAAACAGAATGAGTTTAGAGAATGGAAAGCTGAGGGCTAACCAGTACAAAATTGGTGAAAAGAATGTGTGTTAATTCTGGAAATGAATAGAAAAAGTGAAGGCACACCATAGCGTTGGTAACTAGAAGTGCTATTATACGGGTATGGCAGTGGTTGAAAGGGAAAGTCTATGGTCATGTAAATTATCAGAAGGAAAGCCTAAAAATGTAACATGGGACTGTATAGCATAGAAAAAACCTCATGTGAAATATGAATATGGGTAATATTGTATATATAATACTGTTTTTTAAACTGAACAAATGCATGTTACAAGATGTAAATATCACATAAAAAAAACAAGTTATGCTAAGTGAAAGAAACCAGAAACAAAGTACTATATATTGTATGATTCCATTTATTTAATATGTAAATATAAATCAATTTGTAAAGATGAAATAAGATTAATGATTATGTAGGGCTGTGGAAAGATAGAGGAATTGAGAGGTGACTGCTAAGGTGTGTAGAGTTTTTCTTTTTGAAGTAATGAACTTGTCCTAAAATTTTGAGGGTGGGGGGTGGCAGATGTAGCTCAATGGTTGAGCACTTGCTTCCCATATATGAGGTCCCAGTTTCGATCCCCAGTACCTCCTAAAAACAAACAAACAAATGACAAAACCAACTCTCATTGGGGAGAGGATGTAGCTCACTGGTTGAACTCCTGCTTCCCACATATGAGGTCCTGGGTTAAATCTTCAGTATATCTTTAAAAAAAAAAGTTAAATCTTTTTTGGTGATGAATCCATAACATTGTGATTATACTAAAAGCTAATGATCATACATTTTAGATAGATTGTGTGGTATATGACTATATCTTAATAAAACTGCTTTATAATAAATATAGAAGAATAGTTAGATATAACACCTATGTACAGCAGGGAAAGCATAGAGAGATTGTGACAATGAATTTTTTGCTTGTTTGTCTGGTTTTTGTTTGGCATTATTATTGAAATAATGAAAATATTCTAATAATGATTGAAGGAATGAATGCACAACTGTGATTATGCCAAATACCACTGATTGTATGCTTTGAATGGATTGTATGCTTTACTAATATGATCAATAAAATTGATTTGCTTAAACAGAAAAAAAGGTCAAACTGCAAGCAAGGCAAATAGCATCATAAGCAGTATTTCTCTATAAGAAAAATACTTTCCCACCTTGCAGTCTTGTTGACCTTGACACAGTAAGCTATATGGTACAGACAAACACACCGTCTGAAACACACTGGTCTATGCCTGCCACAATTTCTATCTTCCACTAAAAGGTCTGTAAGGGCAAGGATTTGTATTCCTAGTGTCTGGTAATTAATGCTGGGATGCTGAACAAGTATGGAAATGAGTAAGTGTTCAATTCATATTAATTGCTGAGCAAGTAGGTTCAGTAAATTCCCTTTCCTAGAACTTGAAAGCTCAGAAAACAAGTTGCCAGTGTGGCCAAGACTCCTGGAAGCTTTTTAATCTTTCACTTGCTAGTATTGAATAGATTGTTCAGAAAAGAAGACTGCAGTTGTTTTGTAAGAAGGCACCATCTTCATTTCTTTCAAACCTTCTCTGATCACCTGTCACTCTTTCTCCTCTACTGGACAAAAATTATTCCAGGTAAGGAGCAATGTCTTAATCATTTATGTAATTGTACCAGCCAGCATAATGCCTCATATCATAATAATTTCTAGAACTGATCTATTGTTGTTAAGCTGAGTCTTTAAGGGGTGAATCATGCAATAAATGAGTAAGGTGGGGTAAGGGGCCCCATCACCAAATGTAATTCCCTCCCGACTGAGAAATTTTTGCAGAGGGAACACCAGTTCTTTCAAATCTTCTGATGAAGGCATTCTCTCCATCTAGCGTAAGTGAAGCAGGGGCAGAGAGGGAGATTTTTGTCATCTTCATTTAGAAAGACTTAAATTCTTTCCCAAGTCCTATCCCCATGGAGTACAAACTCAGAGTCATCAGATCTTTTTTTTTTTTTTTTAATTTCAAGACATATACTTGTCAAATTGTCCAATGATCAAGACAAAGAGACAATACTGAAAGCAGCAGGAGAAAAGAGATCCATCACATACAAGGGAAGCTCGATAAAAATTAAGTGCTGATTTCTCATCTGAAACCATGGAGGCAAAAAGGCAGTGGTATGCCATAGTCAAGTGCTAAAAGATCTTAATATTGATTTCTTAGTGAAACTGAGCCTTCTCAAAGGAATTCCAGTGTTTCTCCTTAAAATAAAAATAAATCACGTTTCCTGAAAGTACAAGAGCATCAGGTAGGAATCTTTCTGAGGCAAAAGATGTTGTCTGCAGCAATGTTTTCAGATGCCAACCTGCCTCTTCAGCCACCTCTCAGATCAGTAAATGCGACCAAAGTCAAGGCAGCCCAGTTTCACTGGGCCCACTGGGAAAGGGTAAGGGCACAGAGAAAATACATAGGCCCATCCAGGACCAGGGACCAGAGAAGGGAAAGAGCTCCTTTGGGGCATGCTACAATGTTTTTTTGGAAAATGAATGATTGAGTTTTCCAAAAGTTATGGTATAGGAGAAAGAACCCTGGAGGAAAAGACAGGAGGAAAAACCGCAGGGAGGAAGGTGGGAAGATAAGAAGGGAGGGAGCTAGGGAAGAAGAAAGCATAGATCTGATGCTCATGGAACCCTTGTAAGGAAGGTAAGGGAGGGGATTTGATTTCTGTTTTATTATTGAGGAAATTGAATTATCTCAGAAAGGTTGTTTGGCCCAAATCTCACAAGAAGTAGAACTGAGACTTGAACCCATGTCTTCTGATTCTTTGTCTTGTGGTTTCCTGCTACAAATAATACAGCATCTTTTTGTTTATTTTTACTCGAATGCAGCCACTTAAAATTTCTGGACAATATGTATGGGAACATGAATGAAATCACATGGATACAGGGACATTTACTGTAACATCTTCTGCAATTGAACAGTTTAGAAGTTTGTCACAGGGGAATGGTTAAATAAATGATACCATTTCTTCCCTAAAAGCACTAGATATGGTGCAATCTCTAAGACACATTGTTAGGGGAAAAATGAGCAAAAGCAGAACAGCCTGCACAGCATGCAGCCCGAGGATGCCAGGACTGAGTGCCTTTCAACCATGGGTAGGAAAAGACTCATCTCCTCCTTTCCTCCATGGAATCCTCAGCAGCTCTTCTGCCACCAGCCCTCCAACCAGACGGGCCACAGGGCTGTAAACACCACCCAAAATTGCACCTTGGAGCAGCTTAGTCCCTCTTGAAAGGAGCTCTCTGCAAGATTCTGGGCTCCCTCTACACAGAAATTCTCATGGGAGAAACCCCAAAAGAGGGAGTTCCTCCAGGGAACAATTTACTCCCAGTAGGTCCTGTAGCGTAATAATAAGCAAAGAGACCCAACTGCATCCAAATAATACAGAGTTGGAAGGCGGCACAGAGGAAAGTAAGTGTACAACCTGCTTCAGCAGAAACTGTGGGGCAGGGCAGAAGCAGAGATAGATTTCAGAAACTGGGAGTCAGAAGCCGTGCCTCAGTATTTGAGAAGTGGCAGTGTCCAATGGTGACCTCAAGGCACCAACTCAGACTACCAACTGGCCACTTGGCTAAGATCTAAACGAAGCCATCTTAGAGCAATGATGGATTCTTTGAAATACCCAGAGATGCAAGGATGATAAAGGAGTGGAGATTTGAGGGTAAGCAGGGTCCAAGGAGAAGTCACGCAAGTATGTCCAAGGTGAGCAAGGGACTCCCTGGAAATCATACCTGCCAGAGGCCAGGCAGTATGATATCTTTGGAGATGGTGAGTATCCTAAGGATCACCAAGGGGTTGATATCTGAGAAATAAGGTGTTTTGTCTCACCCCTACTCCCACCCCACAGGTCTGTGTAGTTAAACTAATTGTCATAAATCTCATGCCACAAACCCAACTCAAAGCTGAAAAACTTTGAGAACTTCATTGCCCAAGACTAAACTGGGCATTATTGAGGCATACATCAGAGGGAAAAAAAGGAAGTGATTAGTAGCAAGGGTGAATGGGTGGCTTTTGTAGGTTTTATGGATCCAGAACGTTGCAGAGGGGTTCATATGTAAGAGACCAAAAATTTATATTTACTAATCCAAACTAAACTAAAAATGTCAATAAATGTTACTCGGGAAACGGACTTGGCCCAGTGGTTAGGGCATCCGTCTACCACATGGGAGGTCCACGGTTCAAACCCCGGGCCTCCTTGACCTGTGTGGAGCTGGCCCATGCTCAGTGCTCATGCACGCAAGGAGTGCCCTGTCACGCAGGGGTGTCCCCCGCATAGGGGAGCCCCACGCACAAGGAGTGCACCCGGTAAGGAGAGCAAAAGTGCAGCCTGCCTAAGAATGGCGCCGCCCACACGGAGAGCTGACACAACAAGATGACACAACAAAAAGAGACACAGATTCCCGTGCCGCTGACAACAACAGACGCGGACAAAGAAACAAGACGCAGCAAATAGACACAGAGAACAGACAACCGCGGTGGCGGGGTAAGGGAGAGAAATAAATAAATGAATGAATAAATAAATAAATCTTTTAAATAAATAAATAAATGTTACTTATGACCAATACAATCCACTCTGACTTTCCTATTTCCATGATTTGATAAAATGTATTTATTGTACTGTGGAACTGATTGTAATTACATTTCACTCAAATTAGAATTCTATTCCTACCTTCTTAAATTTGCCCTGGCCACATCCTAATAGTTTAGAGGGTTATGCACAAGCATTGAAGAATATTAAATAGAGTTTTATGGTTTTTATTGTCAATTCATGTTTTTATCTAAAGAAATATGGTACATTCTTTTCTCTCGTTATTCCAAAGCTTAAAGATTAAGTAAGCCCGTGAAATATAAGAATGTTTTTCCCAAGATGCCATTCGTAACTAAAGTGTGTATATAATCCTATTGAGAAATATATCACAGTCCACAGTTATACTAAAATACAAGAGTACTATTGTCGTTTTGCCTGACATAGCGTTTTAACACATTTCTTTGTCTTTAATATGCATCCGCTTGATCACAGATTAGAGTAGGAGTAGACTCAGAGATGGGCTAAGCAGTCTGAGGTGAATTGACCCACAAATATGCTTTGTTTGTCTTATATACTTTTAAATATTACATTAATTCACATATAAAAATTCAGAGATTTCCCATAAAAATCCAAATTGTGGCCTTCTTTTGAGAAAAAGGTTCGGCCACTCTGAACTGCCTTTCCCTCATAGCAACGGTCTGCAGGGGCTGAGCTACATCTGACCTCAGAGCAGTTTGCCGCAGCCCCCACATACTTTGCTCATCGAGGCACCCGAGTTTGCACCCTGAAGCAGACTGACTTATGCACCCCAACAAAGTCATGTTCTTAATCTCAGTCTGCCTTCCTGTGGGTGTGAATTTATTTGTAAATAGGACCTTTGGAAGATGTTATTAGTTACGGGGTGGCCAAACAAACAAGATGAGTCTGAATCTGTATTACCGGAAGACTTATAAAGAGACCACAGGAAGGAGCCAGAAGCCGGAAGTCAGTGGAAACCAGAAGAGCAGACACAAGGAAAGACCGCCATGTGACAGGAGGCAGAGGTGCAAGCCAAGGCACACCAAGGAGAGCAGCAAGCCAGCCCTGGACACCGACAGGCTCTGGGGAGAAGGCAGGGCCTTGTCCACACCTTGATTTGGCCTTCTTGCCTTCCAAATTGGGACGCAATAAATTCCTTGTTAAGCCAACCCATCATGTGTTATTTCTCACAGAAGCCTGACAAACTAAAACACAACACTTGGGGTAAGGTGTCTGGCAGAGAAGAAGGACAATGAAGGGATAAGAGTGAGGAATGAAGTCAAAGTCAAGGTAATAACTCTGTGTTCTTCAGTGGTCAGACACAAAGACTTCACATTTTGATGTGGCATCAGAACGTTCTGCTTAAGGTCAGAGACTGCTTGGGGCTTTGCTCAGGTGTATGGAGATGTGAAGGATTAAAGGAGGAGAGAGAAAGTACTCCTCGTAACAGCATAACAAAGAACAATGAGTGTCTGGTGGGTAAATTCAAAAGAAACTGACCCATGAATGACATTGAACATAAGTTGAACTTTATGCACATCAGATATTTTCTTATGGAACTCTTGTTTCCAAGAGTTCCTGAGACATGTAGCAACACTTGCCCCATTGGGGACCCTGATGGACCCAGCCTATGGTGCTTCTTCCACATTTTAGAGTTGTTCTGTCTCATCTCTCTACAGACAACCATCGCTCCGTACCCATTTTGCCATCCTTCTCATTCCCTTCTTTATTTACAGGCAATTGTCTAGATGAGGGACTGAGACTTACTGGTGAGAATTTACTGTAATTTCTGCTCACGAGATTCTTTTGCTTATTTCCGGATTCACTTCTGATGAGTTTCCAGGAGCCAGATCCCCAGGTAAGAGGGCCATCCTCTGCGACTGCGTCCCCAAATTGTGCTCTTTGCACTTCACAAGATGCATTTGCCAAATTTCAGCGGTACAAAGGAAAAAAAAAATCTCCCTTTAAAACTAAAAGTTACTGTGTATAGTTGGAAATATGCATGACAGTCCAATGTGCTTCAATCCATAGCTGTTTATGTTTTTAACTTTTAGTATCTTCTTCTGCAGGGGGGAGGGTTCTTTGATTTATAGATGATCCAAGACAACAAATATATTCTTTTCAATGACAAGACAAAAGTATGATTAAAAAAAGCTTGAGAAGATCTAATCCTAGATCTGTTTTCAGTTCTACTGCAATTTTATGGAAAGAAGTAAACATGTTCTTCCTCAAATTACCACCAACATAGCAATTATTCTTCGACTCTGCCAGCTCAGGAAAGCAGAGAAGAGAGTGAGAGCAGCAGTCATTTTTCCTGTATGATACTGGCTGTCAATCAACCCTCTGATAGGATCTCTGACCTTCTACGCTACTTTAGTGTGTTATTTGTTTTCCACCTACTTACATGCAGGTATGTGCACATGCCAACATATACATGTAGAGGTGGTCTCCACTAATTGTGATTTATCCACATGTAAACTTACAGATAATCTAATATTTGTGCCTCCACTTGCAATGCCTCAGTCTGAGTTCTCTTTCTTCTTCTTATCTCTAATAAATATGGACATATCGACCACACCCTTATCTGAACTCATTATCTGTAAATAATAGCCCCTCCCAACCACATTAGTAGTTCTCTAGGAATGTTGCCCTTTCAGAGTTCCGATTAACTAGACAAACAGAGCACAGAACTCTGGCGGTATTTCCAATGCAAAAAAAAAAGTAGCCTTTTGTTTTAAATTATTGTTTTTACCAGTGCAAATGGTGACTGTAATTTATGAAGACCAAAATTCATAATTCCTCTAGGCAGTAAGTCATTAACATTGCTCTAATTGTGGGAGTCAAACTTTGGAAAATCTAGCCAGCCACCTCCAGCACAGAAATGAAGGCAAAAATAAATTAAGGCCAAGTACAGGAAAATTCAGGAGATTATTAAGTTAGAAAGTGTACCTAACATTGTATGCCTTTAGCCAGCTGCTTGCTAAGCCTGTGCCACCCATGTTTTTGCCCAGTACTTGCTGCTTTCTTCTTTGAAGAAATTCAGACAAGAGAAAGAATTTACCTTCAAATAAACTGGCTATTCAGTCATGGACAAGTCAGGTTTTAACCCTGATTTAAACTTAGAGACTGGCAAAAAATCCACAGAAAATTGTGATATTAGAAAGCAGCAACATAAAAACGTGTGGAGGGTGTCAAACATCTATTTGAGATTGAGATCTCTATACACTTAAAAAATAAAAATCAAAAATGCATGCAGCACTTACCACTGGCCAGGCTCTGTTAACCCTTTGCATCCCTACAAGAACCCCATGGAGTAGGTACTTTTATCATTCTCATACTACAAATGAGGCTGAGCTTAATTAGCTCCTTCAGACTTGCCATCAGTTACAGACAGAGCTAGAATTCAAACCTCATGGGTGAAACCCCTGAGTTTGTGTTATCAACAATTATGAGAGCTGCTAACAAGGTGACAATGATGAAGAGAAACAAATCTTTACTTTTTACACTTTGGTTTGGCTTTTTGTAAGGGATTTGAAATGCTAAAATAGAGCATGTGGTTCCTTTGTTAAAAACACCTCTCACCTTCTGGCCAAAACTTTGTATTTTATATCCAGATGAGTTTCCCTCCTCAGGTATAATGGCACAGGAGGTGAGTATTTAGGACAGCCCTTATCATCAGGCAAAGAAGACAGTCATTCACTCATGCAGTGGGATTTGAGAATACTCACTTTCCCAAAATCTTGCCTATCCAGGGATGATACTGTCTAAAATTGCAACACCAGAAAACTTGCAGGAATCGGTCACATTACACTGTTCAAATGTGTCTTCAAATTGATTTCTGCCATCCCAATTAATCCACAGCAAAGAACACTTAGATAATAGGATGTTGTAGCAATGGCAGATTAAAGGTAGGCACATGTGAAGAGAGAAGCAAGGGGACAGGTGAAGAAAAGTCAAGTTTAGGGAGCCGAGCGTGAAGGATGAGCTGCTTAAAAGAGTGGGCGAGAAGCAGCAGCCAAAAGACTCTCTGAAAACGTCTCAAAGGCAGGGTTTTGCACAGAGAAGCAGCAAATAATTTGTTTCTTTTTGCAAGGTGGTAGTAAGTAGTGACAAAATCAGTTAAGGAAGCTTTTTGATCTTATTAATAAGAGGAATGGATGTGATTCTGAATCACCTTTCACTTTTCACCTGACTGTTAAAGACACAGCAGGAATTATGATCAAAGTATAACACAAGCATATATGGTTTCCATTGAGCACGTGCGCAGTTCAGTCATGGCTCTCCATAGAGTGGGACGTCAATACTGGAAAATGGCAGGATAATGTTGGGGTGCTTGGAAGACCAAGGTGAAATCAGTTCTCCTTTAATCCTCCCAATGAAAGCCAGGTTAAAGCCTCAGTTACAGCTATTAAGTCTTGAACCCCACTCTAGCTCCTACCACTCTCACCTGAGGGGGTGCACCTCCCATCCAGAGCCTGTGGCAGCCCAGGCAACCAGCTAGAATGCTAGTAGTGTTTAGTGTTTTCAGGGACCTTCTAGTTAGGGCAGGTTATACTGGATTTCCATGTTGATAGTGAAATGAGCATTCTTTTTTAAATAAAAATGTCTACGTTAAAAAAAAAAACCAAACACCTCAGAGAGCTGATTTGAAGAAAAACATTAAGTGAACAAGTCCAGGTGTTATATGAATGTAACAAAATCATGAAGTGCATGTGTGAGTGACTGGAAGAAAACCCTCAATTATTTACAGTTTTACTATATTTATATATGTATATATGTGTATACTTATCTATGTATTTTAATTAGTTTCAATATTTCTTGAGAAGTCTAACGAAATATAGTTTTGGGGTTTTTTTAAGGAGCTAAATGTCTAAAATGCTGAATTTCTTTTCATAGGATTAGCTGCCACGCCCCAATGTTAAAACTTGTGAACGTCCAGTTTCTCAAAGAAATGTTTTTCCTAACCAGCTGAGAGTTAGTATAGTAGATGATTAAACATATGGACTTAGAGATGTCTAATGGTGTATGAAGAAGAAAAACTTTATCCTTCTCAGTAACCAGAAGTATGCAGCTCATGAAAGTGAGGTCCTGCCCAAGCAATAAGCAAAGAACACTTCCCAAAACTTCCTGTAACGTCCTTGTCTCAAGATTACAGGTCTTGGTTCTTCTGTGGAGTGAAAACATCAGCAAATACCCAGAAACAGTAGGAACATCCGCTTTCCGGATGCCCATGTCCCATCTCAGGACGGTATCAGGCAGAGTCAGATTCACTGTGGCGGCAAGATCAGACTGGAGGAGGTGAGACCAGAATTAGGTTTGCCCCTTAAAATGGGCCACCTGGGAGTGCCCCAACTCCTGCCAGTTCAGGATTAGAGTGGAGTCTGGCAACAAAACCCCATATTCTGAGAACTGAGCAAACTTCTACCAGTGCAGACAAGTGACCAGTGTTCGAATGCATAAGATATAACAGCAAAACAGAATATGCAGGTAAGCTAAATGGGAGCAAGGGCTAGAAATAGATGGAATGCAGAGATTTTCTTCTGCGGGTGGAATCCACAGAGATTCTGGGAAGCTTGTGTTGGCTCCTGCCTGGGATCCTGCCGTTCACAAGGGGCTCAGACCCAGGCATCCCCATCCTGCAAGGAGTAACAAGATGGTGGTGGGGCCAGAATTCTGGGGGGGCATGGTTAGGAAGACCATTCTGGAGGAGCATGGTTAGGTTCTGGGATAAGCTGCAGATCTACTTACCCTAAGTGAAGTCCAAGGTTGGATTGGGCCTCAGGATCAAGAACACAATGCCATTAGTAAACATCAAGATTATGTTAAGGCATCCTAAACCCCCAAAACTCTCTAAGGAATGGTCCTCTACACTGGTAAGGAATGGTCCTCTACACTGGAGTGGCAGTTTGATATTGTTTATGAATTCCAAAAAATAGATATTGAATTATGTTTGTAAACTGGTCTGTCCCTCCAGGCATATTAGATTATATTGGATTCAGAGGTTTCACTTTTTAAATAATGATTAAGGCTTTGATTGGGCCACACCAGTAAGACATTGCATCCCTACCCTCTTCATGGGAGGGGACTCCCAGAAAAAATGACATGGCAAAGACAAGAGTTGAGAGCTTTGATCCTGGATCCTGGGAGGTAAATACACAAGAAAAGAACACAGAGGAATAAAGACAGATCCACAGACACGGCAGAGGCCCTGGGAAGAGAGATGAGCCATTTGCCTGATAGTCTACAGCTGATCTTATGGACAGACACAAGCCTGAGCCAGGAGAGGACAGAGCCCCAAGGAGAGACACAAAGCTTAGAGAGCCTGATGGCCTACAGCTGATACTGGAAGAAAGCTGGGACCATGGAGCCTTAGGAAGAGGAAAGCTTCCTTGTAGATGGCGGCAGCCATCTTGCTCCAACAGGTGGCAATGGACTTGGTGAGGTAAGTAACTTATGATTTATGGCCTAGTAACTGTAAGCTTCTACTTCAAATAAATACCCTTTATGAAAGTCAACAGATTTCTGGTATTTTGTATCAGCACCCCTTTGACAGACTAATACAACTGGGAATAAAGGTGAATTTTCTTGTGAGAATGGATTCTCCCCAGAGGTAGGAAGAGCAAGGACTCACTGCAGGAGAACCTTGCAGGGCTTGTTCACATAATGGAGGGTGACAGTCTGGTCTTCCCATTTCTATGTGGAACAACACTTGTAAGGCCTATTGATGCCATCTTCTAAGTTGGCAGATTATGCTCTGAATTGGTGTTTCATGTTCAGGAGCAGGAATTACATTAGCATCTATTCTCTTTGAGAAGATTATGCCAAAATGAAGATTCCAAGCATACCCAGTGTCCTATAAATACTCCCTTATGCAAAAACCAAATCTTTGCAGGCTTAATTTAAGTCTATTTCTATTTTAGTCCTAAGCCAATATGTGGGGGGAAATGATCAGCCAACCTTTGGGGAAAAGAATACAATAACTCTACAAGCACTTAAAGATACAAAAGGTATCATTTAACTGTCTCTTTTTGGAGGCCAAGCAATTTCCATTCAATATTTCACCAATTAAACCTAATAATCATTCAAATATAGACAGCAAAGTACAAAATCTAAAGACACTTCTTAAGCACTGGGTTAGAAGAAAATAGATACATTGCTATCACATACATTTTCAGAAATAGATAGCTCCCACTTGTATGGAATAATATTATTCAATTCCCCTAAGACCTTACTACTCAGGTTTTGGAGAAAGGACCAGAAGGATGGACATCTCTTGGGAATGTTTTAGAAATGCAGGGCCTCCCATCCCAGTCTAGACCTACTAAATCAGAATCTGCAATTTAACAAGATCTTTATGTGATTCTTTTTTTTCCCCCAAAGATTTATTTATTTATTTTATTAATCCCCGTTCCCCTCCCCCCTTGTTATTTTTGCTGTCTGTATCCATTAGCTCTGTAATCTCTTTGTGTCTTCTCTTCTCATCTTTCTCCTCTAGGATTCACTAGGATTCGATTCTGGGAACCTCTGATGTGGAGAGAGGCTCCCTGTCAATTGCACCACCTCAGTTCCTGGTCTCTGCTGCACTTCACTTTGTCTCTCCCTTTCATCTTTCTTTTTTTGTTGTTGTTGCATCATCATCTTACTGCGTGACTCACTTGCATGAGCACTGGCTTGCTGACCAGGCACTGACTCACCTCGCAAGCATGCTTCCTCTTCTTTTTCACCAGGAGGCCCCAGGGATCAAATCCGGGTCCTCCCACATGGTAGGCGGAAGCCCAACACTTGAGCCACATCTGCTTCCCTCTATGTGATTCTTAGGTATATAAAGCTTGAGCACTCTAAGATCTATACTAGCCCATTTCTTTTTTCAGTGTAATGGTGAAGAGATAAAATTTCCATTGGCTCATATGTGGGAACTGTTGATCATAGTCTTCACTGATGAAAGTAAATAAGCCACTACTCCCTATCTCCACCCTCCACCTCCACTACCTCAAGAAGGTAAAATCTCTTTTACACTGCAAACCTATTCTCAGAAACACAACTGAAATGAGGAATGGTGCATGCAAAAAGAGGGCAACCCACATGTTTAGGCAAAGCCCTGGAGGATTGGGAAGAAGTTGAAACAAAGAAGGGAAGAAGTTGAAACAAAGAAGGGAAACTGGGGAGATGTCAAAAGCATTGAAAGTCTGCAGTAAATGCACTTTTGGTTTGGTGTTCTGCTCTACAAATCACAAAGAGTTCTGATTTCTGATCTGGTCTACAGACTGGGTTCTCAAATGGATGATGAGCTTCATCTGTGTTTGATTTGATAGTTCCTGGTTGATAGGCTCATTTCTGGGCCCAGAGGAGGCTGGTTTTCAGACATCTATCCTGTCTACAACTATTGTCCCAGAAACTTGACTCTACTAAATCCTCAAAGAGCATGTAAGACTCTCTTCTAATGCTTCCACAAACCCAAAATTGTTTCAAGGAATAATGCAGCACTGCAATCTAAGATATAAAAAAAGAGCCAACTTTCAAATTAAAAGTATATTTAGGCTCAGGGCAACATAATTATGTCTAAATCAACAGCAATACTTTGGCTTCCTCCTACCTTTGAGAGTGGTAGAGCTTGGAGCTGGTGTGGAATCTCTCTTCAGTATGAGAGTCTATATCTACTTCAGAGATCTCACAGAAAGAATTCCAGTGAAAATGTCAGAAGGACTTTGTGTCAGTAAACCTGAGTTATGGACTGCAGATGGTTAGGTGGGAATATATATCCAACCAAGAAAATGGTGGCCTTCATGAAAGTAACTAAGAGCTTACTAGAATCTGAATTTTATAAACTACTGATGGAACCAGATGTCTTCTCAAAGACCAAGATTATAAGGAAGTATCCATCAGGCTAGCAGATATCCTGATACCCACACTTTCTCCCTAAAATCAGATTCCCAGATTAAATAAACTTACTACAAATGCAAATTAAAAAAAAAATACAGAATGAATTTACATACATTATAACTTTATACAGATTATTTTCATTGTTTTATATGTTCGATGATTGACCAAGTTTATGTATATGAAGATTCTTTCTCTTTAAAAGCACAACATAATTTTAGCATCTTTTTTATGTTCCATATATAGAGGAATTTGTTTTTATTACTAAAATGCTATGAAGATCTAGAAATATACATGCACGCGTGTTATAATGCACTATATTTTTTCTTCCATCAGGAAAAAGAAAACACCATGGATAATAAAAAAATAATCTGTATAGGAATCATGTATATTTCCACTAGAACTTTACCAAATCATCATACATTACATGTAGAAAGAAGATAACATTTATGTTAATTCATTATAGGGGCTCTGCCAGAATAAACTTACTCATTAGTTACTTAATAACTCTGATGGATTGATTGTAGACTTTGTACTTAAACCCCTATTTCTTCATTTACAAAAGATAAAGTTATTCAATAATTATCAGTTGTCTTTACAAAGACTCAGAGAATTAAGTGAGAAAATGCCACCTCTTCTAATCAGTCCATACCAGCCCCTTAGACTTCCTATGAAACCTCAGGAAAAGGCCTCAGATTCTAAAACATATGTGAAATTTTCAGGAAACCAAGAAGCCAACAATAAAAGATCCATTGTCCAAAGAATATTGAGTATTATTGAAGCGTTTTAATTGCTTTTACTTTAGTAACACAATATTTCCAAAAAGATTGCTATAAAGCTATTATGAAGACTGTTGGACAGCCATTGGAATGTATTTGGAAATAAGAAGCTCAAGGAGGCAGTTCATTCAACACCTGCACAAAATAATAATGCTTGACTTCGATCTGGAATCCACAGATGTGTATTTTTCACTTATAATATTAGAATTAGGACAAGTTCTTACATCTTTTCTTTCTTAAATGCAAAAGATTGTTGTGTTGTATTGTACATTCATTAATAAGATAAACATTATGTTGCCACCAAGTACAGGGAATTAATTGAGGAAGTAAACAACAGCAACATGTAAAGCAATTGTTCAAAGGTGCTAGGTTCCTACACGTTAATTCTCACATGTGCAAAGTAATGAACGCACAAGGATTTTTATTACAGCATTGTTCGTAATTACAAAATACTGGAGGCAATTTTAATATAGTGAAAGGTTAAATAAACTGTGATGACCAATAAAAATTTTAAAAAGGTGCTGGGATGACCCTCTCCAACAGAACAGTCTCCCTCACCCAAAATCTCCCCACTCTTACCCCAAATAAATGCCTTCTCCTTTGCTTGACCATTACCTGATATTGGACAATTGAGAGTCATTGAGAACCATTTTTATTTTTATTTTTTTATTTTTTTTGGTCTCCTTTTAAAAGGACTAGAAAGGAAGTATAAAAAGTCATACAAGTCATTTAAATCTCCACAAATATTTTACAGTACCTGGTAATGGGACAACATTCAAGGTGTTGGGGATAAGAAAATGGGAAGGAGTGCCCCGGCCCTCAAGTTACAGCCAAGTAGGGGAGGCCCATGTGCTAATGGTCCATGTAAGGGTAAGTTGATGGTTGCTATGAAGTTGCTCACGCAAGTCACAATGGGACCTTAGGAGAAGCTATGCTTCAGTTCTCAGAAGTTGGTCACTGCTTCAGAACAGGTCACAGGTAGAGAATGAGTAGAAACCTAAGGCACCCTTTGGGGGATGGTGGGCAGCGAGGACAGAAAACACATGGAGGTAGTGCTTCAGTTTCTGAAAGCTGCCGTAACAAAGTACCCCAAACTAGGCAGCTTGAAATAACACAGATTTCTTGTCATATAGTTCTGGAGTCCAGAAGTCCAAAATGAAGGTGTCAGCAGGGCCATGAACCTCCCTGGAGGGGAGAATCCTTCCTCACCTCTTCTACTTCTGGTGTCTGCCAGCAATCCTTGGCATTCCTTGGCTTGTAGGTATATATATCTCTGCCTACATCTTCAAATGGTGTTCCCCCATGTCTGTCTGTTACAAGGACACTAGTCATATTGGGTTATGGCTCACCCTAATCCAATGTGGCATAATCTTAACTAGTAACATCTTCAAAGACCCCATTTCCAACTAAGGTCATATTCATGGAATCAGAGAGTGAGGACTTGAACACATTCCATTGGGAGACACAATGCAACTCATAACAGGAGGGAATATGAAAGCGAGGAATGGCAGGCATGTTCAAAGAAACGGAGGTGAGCACAGGGTAGATCTGGGGAAAAGTCTAGGATAGCTGCTGTTTAGGGAACGTGGGGAAGTGAGGAGAAAAGCTCACTTGGCTGCCCAATCTCTTTACACCCTTACTGGGATCCTCGTGCTGTGCTCTAGATACATTTTATCACAGAATTCCCCAGAGTTGGGTGATATTACTGTTCCCACTTTAAAGATGAAGATGAGGCACAAAAAGGTTAATTAACTTGCCCAAAGTCACCAAGTTCATAAAGCCTCAGAGCCAGGCTTCAAACCCAGGCAGGCTGCTAACCTCTTCTAAATTCAAGTTATGAGTGAAGGATGGTTAGGAGAGCATAAAGACGTGGAAGGTCTTGGGAGAGAGTTGAGATTATCAGAGTTAATTGTACTTAGCCCAGGTGTGAAGTTGGTTCAGTCACTACTGCTTTATTGAGGGCCAGCTTACAAGGCAAAGTGAGGGATATCATAGAGAAAATCAAGGACTTCCTCCTTTCTGCTCATTAAGGAAGCATCAACCTCCAAGAAGTCACCACATGTTTTAGCTTGCTGAAAGCTGCTGGGAGCAGTATACCAGAAATGGTTGGCTTAGGAATTTATTAGGTTAAAAGCTTACAGTTCTGAGACTGTGAAAATATCTAAATCAAGGCATCATCAGAGATATTCTCTCATTGAAGGTCAGATTCTGGAGAACCTGGACTCCTGTCATTCTGTGGTTGCTGAGGCTTTTATGGACCCCAGAAAATCATGTCCTGAGGGTTAATCCATTCCTGTGGGTGTAAACAAACATATTGTAGGTGCAAACTTCTTTTAATTAGGTTACTTCAGTAGGGCGTGTTGCAGGGTGGGTCTTAATCCTCTTACAGCAGTCCTTTACAAATGGGATAAATACAGAGAGAGACACTGAGAGAAAGTCACAGGAGCAGAAAGAGAAAGCCACAAGACCAAGGAGCTGACGTCAACAGAACCCTGGAGAGAGGAAGCCAGAAGTTGAAGCACTGAAACCTGGAAGAGAAGGGAGAGAGCAGAAGATGCCTCCATGTGCCAGTCTTTGGGGAGAAAGCATTGCCTGTTGATGCCTTGATTTGGACACTTTCATGGCCTCAGAACTGTAGACTTATAAATTTATAAATGTCCATTGTAAAAGTCAACCCATCTCTGGTATATTGCTCCCAGCAACTTTTAGCAAACCAAAACACATTCATTGACTTATTTCCTTCAAATAAGATTTATTGAACATCTACTTAGACTCTGGTGGTATATCAGCAAAAATGTTCTGACTCCATGGAGCTTACACTTTAGAAGAAGACATAGAATAAGCAAATTAGTTAAGAAAAATATGCATTAATGATTACCACTACAGAGGAAATAATCAGGAAATGGGAAGAAGGTAGGCAAGGTATGCAGAGGGGCGAAATGGTCTGTTGAAATTAACATGGTCAGGGAACCAAGTTATAATGTTATAAATTGACATTTGAGCCAAGTAGTGAAGGAGATGAGAAAGTTTGGAAGAAGTCCAGAGAGAGAAGTTGGCCAGCATAAAAGTCCAGAGGCAGCAGCATACCTGGGGTCTGTCTGGGGTCTTCTTACTGGAGGAACAGCCAGGAGACCAGGTGAGTGAGCAGAGTGGATGGAAGGAACCAACATCAGAGAGGCAAGGGAGGGAGGGTGTTTTGACACTGTTCTCTAGAGAAACAGAATTGGTAGGAGATATCTGTAAACATTAGGAGATTTTTATAAGAATTGTCTCACATGACTGTGGGGATGGGCAAGTCAAAATTCCATAGGACAGGCCACAAGAGGGGAACTCCAACGAAGGTTTTCAGTGACTTCCCCAGGAGAAGCTGGCTGGCTGAAGTAGAGATAGAAATTCTCTTCTGGCTGCTGAAGTCATCACTTCTCCTTTTAAGAGGCTTCAAGAGATTGGATGAGATGGCTTTCATTGTTGAAGGCAATTTCCTCAGTTGACTGCAGATGTCATCAGTTGTAGAAGCAATCAACTCACTGATGATTTAACTCCACAAAATATCCAGCCAGTGCTTGCTTGCCCAAACAACTGGACACTGTAAGCTGGCCAAATTGACACATGAACTTAACCATCACAGAAAGGAGACCTGATGGAAAGCCTGGAGAAAGTGCCAGTTTCACGGGGGTATGGCCTAGGCAGTCATACAGAACCCCATGCTCAGAAGAGCCCCAAGCCTGGTTTAATGCTCTATTCTTGCCATCCTGAAATTCCTAATGATTTATGCACAAGGCCCATCCTGGCTGTAGGACCTAGCAGGTTACTATGTCCTCCACTTCATCTAGTCTTGTAAAGATGTTGACTTTTCTAAGTGATACAGAAAGCTAATTGAAGATTTTGAGCAGAGGATTGACATGATCTCTTATATATGTTGACAGGGTCACTCTGGCTGCTCTTCTGAGAAGAATGTAAGGGAGCTAGGATGGAAGGAGTGGAGAAGTTGGTGAGAGCGCTCTTGAAATAATTCAGATAAAATATTTGTGGTGGCTTGGGCCAGGGTAGTGAGATTGGTTAGATCCTGTGTACGGTTTACACGTAGTGTCAACAGAATTTGCTGCCATGTGGGATATGGGGTATGAGATAAGGAGAAGAGTCAAGGATGGAAACAATGGTTTTGTATCCAGAGGCTAGAAGTGCCATTAGTTGTGCCACAGAAGGCTGTGATGAATGAATGAATCAAGCAAGCAAACAAATAAGTAAAGTAGAAGTCACCAGAAGAGCTGGCATACAGGGAAAAAAAATCCTATATAAAACATGAATAAAGACTGAACTACAATTAATCCATAAAGCAAGATTTTTCTTCAAAAGAGAAACTGAAAATAAAAATCAGGGTGAAGGAAAATGTGAAATTGCCTTGGTCTCTGTTGTGCACATGTCCCAGAAGAAAATGAATATCACAGCAGTGCATCCATTTAACGAACACTTACTAGGCACCAAGCACTGTGCTGTCCATTACCTTCAATCCTCCCCACACCTCCCCCCTCCCCCAGGCAGATATTCTCTACTTCTTGGAAGAGCAATTGAGAATCAGAGAAGCTAAATCTATGCCCAGGTCACAGAACTGACCTAGTAGCAGAGGAGGGACTCGAACTACTTCACTGCCTAGTCACAAAGGCAAGTTGTTCTTCCATCTTGAGTCAGGTTTTAATTTTCTCTGGAATCGAATTTGAATATTCCCAGGAAAACCACCTTGGATTTTGACCTTGTGTGTGTTATATTTTTTTCCTACAAACTAGGCCAAATGTGCTCTCAATTTTATCTCAATTCTGTGGTCATTGCCATTTTTCTTATATTTGCAAGGGAACATTGAGAAATGCCTTCCTACAACATATTCCTCTATAATTGATGTAGACCTGAAATCTTTTTTATTTTAATATCCAAGCAATATCTTACATACCCAGGATATAGTCAAGGTGCATGGTACTTAGGAACCACTGCCCTGTCTTCTGAAATAGAGCATCTTTCAGGATTTCTTTTTTAATGGATTCTTTTTTTAAGGACTACTCCAAATTATCTTAGATGCTGAACAGATTCTCTTTTATTTTCCTTGTTATTTGTATCAATAATTTGGGAGGGGGACGGGTGGTAGGAAGAAGAGGAGTAAAAAAGAGGTAAGCTCCAAGCAGACTGTATTTGTTTTACCTGAACAAATGAAGAATCAAGGTTTTAAAATGTATTTAAGAAGTCTGCATTTAATATGTATATAATTTTTTAGTTCTGGCCCAATGTAAGCATTTGCCTTAGTGTGACAAGGAAAGGAAGGAAGGAAGGAGGGAGGGAGGGAGGGAGGAAAACAATGACACTTTCACTACAGAAGTTAATTAGCTGACAAAAAGAAAAAGTAGAAGTAGGAGATTTGACTGTACAGAGAAAATATAGAGAAAACCAAATAAGGAATAGAGGAAATAAACAATAGGCCAAAAAAAAAAGGTATAATTAAATACTGATAGCATCAGAAATGCAAACAAATCTTTTATACATATATACTTCAATTAGTCTTATAACTGCACCTATTATTGGTTTTATTGTTTTTACCGGGGTATGTATGTTTTACTTTGAAAAGGTGGATTTCGCCCTGAATGTCAGGGCAATTTCAGCTCCTGAGAGGGAAGGCTGCTGAAGAGGTAGCAAATAAAATAGTCTCTATTATCCTCCAGCTCAAAAACAGAAAACAAAAAAAGCCAACCCCTCAGGCATTTGCATACTAGTCAGACTCTGGTGAGCTGCAGTGGGTGGTTCCGGCTGAGTGTCAGCTCTATTCTGGGATGTCTGTGCTGAAGCAGAGGAGGATGAAGTTGTTTACTGCTGCTCTAGACCTGACGGCCAGTTCTTTCTAACAGGGTTCACCTGTAAAGATCACATTTCCCACTCCTGTAACAAACAGCACACCACTCGCTTTATTGCATGGCAAAATTCAAAACTGAGCTGTCTAGGGTCATTTAAGTTCTGAAATACTATCTTTTCTTTTAAGGGGATGGGTTTCTTTTGGGGGTAGAGAGAGATTTTTCTTCATTTTTCTTCCCCACAAAAGTGGATTACAAATAAATGTGACTTTTCTCTGGGTAAACCAGACTCCTTTCTCCTTTGAGCAATACATCACTTGCTTGACTTTTTGGCTGTGAGACTCTTAAACACTAGCTAATCAACATTAAGGATTATTTTATTCAATTACAAACCAAGGGTCTTAGAACCCTCTCCAAACATATTTTCTATATGCATTAAGTTCATAGCTTAAAAAGCCAAAAGATGGTGAGATCGACGATGACAAACCCTCCCTTCTGGGGACTGGAACTCAGTCTTGAAGACAATTTTTTAAAATATTCACATACATTTTAGAAACTGAATATTTTACAGCTTTAGTGTAAGTTTCTACAAACAAGACTGTACAAGCCTGTAACCTGATGTTTTGTTTTTATCTGAAAGCTAAAAGTTACATGCAAAAGACTATTCTTAGTCTCTTAAATCTGAGACCACATAAGCAAAAACATGTAAGAAAACAAATACTCTCTAAATTAACCTAAATACATAAATTGTCCCATCATTTTGTCATATTAGAGTTTAACACATTGACCCAAGAGAATTGAAAGGGAAAAAAAAAAGGGGGAGACTTGGGAAATAAAAAACTACCTTCAAAGAAAACAAAATGGGAACAATTGTGATGTTCTGACCTTAATAAAATATGAAGGTTGAGAGTACACGATCTAGATGCCCATCACCTGTTTATGATGCATATGGATATGTATATATTTTTAACTGATTTTTCTATATCAATGTGCACATTTGTACTAAGAATATCTTTTAAGGATTATAGTTCTTTTTCAAAATTCCTCAAGGAATTTCCATGTGAATGGAAGCGTAAGTTTCAGCATGATAAATAGCTCTTGAAAAAAAGAAAACTGGGAAAACCTTAGAGAAACCTGCTAAACAATATTTCCTGGACTTTGGGATTTCATATACTAATAAAATTTCTGTCATTTAAAAAAGCAGGATGAATATGTGCTTATAATAAGGGACAGGGCTTTAAAACCGGAGAAAAGCCTTCATGAAAAACTCACTACATTGCCCTTTTTAGTATCCTGTTAGCATTCAGGGTTTAAAAAAAAAAAGAGAGAGAAAGTGACACCCTGGCCAAATAGCAATCCCTGAGCCAAATATTTAAAATATAAACTATAGAGCAGACCAAAACTGTCAGTTAGAAATCAAGCACATTTTGCCTCCTTTCTAAAAAATGCATATGGAGAGCAGATGTAGCTCAGTGGTTGAGTGCCTGCTTCTCAGGTATGAGGTCCTGATTTCAATCCCCAGTACCTCCTAAAAAAAAAAAAAAAAGAATGCATATAAAATTTCACTTGGTGAACCCTACAACTCTCGGTGGTACTATCTGGTATATTATTAAAATTGCATCCCAGTATCGTTTTTATTGTGCAAATTAGTTAACTATGAAGCTCAAATAGCTGCACTGTTGCCCTGAAAATGTAGACTAGAAACCAAAAGAATGGACATTACTCTCTTCAATCCTGCGACAAAATTTGGGGAACACCAAAATAGAAGTTTTATAAATTTATACATTTTATAAATAGACTACCCCCCCCCAATGGAACTTGACAAAAATTTGCTATTTAGTCTTATAGCTACAAAGGGACATAAAATCAATGTCCTAACAGCTGGCTCTGACCATGGACATTAAATGGTATGCTGTGGGTTTCAATGAAGATATTGGGTTTCAATATACTGTGATGTTTCATTTAATGACAGTTAAGGCTTTGGAAGAATGCTTTATGAAAACAAAGTCTGTGCAGGAATTGACCACTCCTGGCTTTGCTGGTACCTAATAACCCAAACTATTTAGGCAGCTGAAGAGTATTTAAATCTTGGGAGAGGGTGTAAACTACAAAGTAAACTTTAATCCACGTTTAGTGGCAATGCTCCAAAATGTGTTCATCAATTGAATGAATGTACCACACTAATGAAGGATGTTGTTAATGTGGGAAAATGTGGGAAGCGTAGGGACTGGTACATAGGGAATTCCTATATTTTTTATATAACATGTATATAATCTAAGTATCTTAAAAAATAGTAATAGGTGTAATATGGTGGCACTTCTGGGACACTGGAATTGTCCTGAATGATGTTGCAGTGACAGATACTGGCCATTATATATCTTGTCATAACTTACAAAAATATGTGGGAGAGTGTTTAAACCAAAATGTAAACTATAATCTATGCTTAGTGGCAGGGCTCCAAAATGTGTTCATCAATTGCAACAAATGTACCACACTAATGAAGGATGTTGTTAATGTTGGAAAGTATGGGAGGGGTAGGTATCTTGATGACATCCTTTCTGGTACTAATTGCTTGGACAATTAGAGGATTTAGGAAAGAATGTATATATTGCTCAGATTTCAATTCTTTCACACTTCACCCAACCCTAAGTGTAAATAAACTGAGAAAAAGGCTTCCTTGGTTTCAATTATTTACCCTTATATGGCAAGCTACGGCAATAACTGCTAACCTAGGAGACTGATTTGACTGTTCTAGTTACCTAAACGCCTAGTGCATTTTTTAGTTATGGGAAGTAAAAAGACACTAAATATATAACATACTGCTTCCACCAAGCACATTTTTCTGCAAGAAATGCACAGTATTCAATATGGTAACTATATATTAATAAATGTTCTCTATGGTTCATTGAATGTTATCTCCACACCCTGCCCTAAGCTATTTTATACTTGCTAGGATACACTGGTACCAATCTGGACATTCCCCTGGTATTTTTCTTACCTAAAAGAGTTGCTTGGTGGTTAATGTGTTTACATATTTCTTGTTTGCTGTGCTTCCAAGCATTAAAGTGCAAACTTATTTCACTATACAAACAAGAATCAAAAGTGCCAAAAGGTGATTATAGTCATGAATTGAACCTGACGTGTAATATTTGCCTAAAACTCAGTTTCACCTTTTCTTCTTCCTCAATATTATGCACTGGCTTTTAAGGAGGGGTGCACACTGCAGACTACTTGGAATGTACCTTGCAGGACTTTTCCATTAACGATATGTAATGCAACCGGTAATGATGCAACCAGCCGCAGCCTCCTTCTATCACTATGCTCCTTTGGAAATTATATGCAGTATTCTGCCTCCAGAAATTCCATAAGTAATTTCCTATGTAAGAATTTTTCTAAGGTGTGAAATTGTGTTTATTAACCTGGATAGTCATCTGCAACCCACACCCCCCCAAAACCTCACATGTAACTGATTCAAGCACAGGGAATCTTGGGAGTGGTTAGGGTAAGCTCATTTTAAACAGTGTTTTATACCCAAGATTTGGTTTCTAACATCTAATTAGAAAATACCCAGAGAACTGAGAAGCAAGTCTTCCTTTTTTTGCTTTAAGAAATTGATGTGCACGCCTGGCTGTCCATCTGGAATCTGAGCAAACCAATGGTCACTGTTGAAGTTTTTCAAGAGAAATCAAGGGACAGAGATGACATGACATCTGTTAGCATATTCCTCTCCAACACAATATGAATTGTCACCAGGCACATACAGAAACTACTGAGTATTTCAGAATTGAAAGGGGCCTTGCCTTATAGAACAAAAAGTCTAGGTCTCCTTGTAGGTAAAGCAGAAGAGAGGTTAGATTAGTGACAAAACCAGGAGAATCCGGTCACCATGAAGGCGAGTTCCCTATTTGATTTCACACTGCTGCTGTCTCATTGCCCCTCTTCTCCCCCCCACCCCCCCTCCACCCCAGCACTCGAGCCCCCTTTCCTGGCCCTACCACAAGTATACTATGGAAAAGGGATAGAATAAAATGACCATTGGTGGCTCCACAGTTTGCTTATATCTGGCTTGTTGTTTTACATCTTCTCATTCTTTTCTCCCCAGCCTTCAAAATCAATTCCACTTTATTGTCTTTTAGGGTGTTTTATTAAAAGTACGTTCTTTTTAAATAAACTAATTGCACCCACATTTTTATGGAGTGAATATCCATAGACATAGTAAGCTTTCAGCTTAACCTCCTCCAAGGAAATGTATTGATATTGAGCCAGTGCTTTTTTTAACACAGAAAATGGTCATAAAAAGTTGAGGACCCACTTACATTTTCTATCTAAATATATCCAACAGAAGGCCCAACACAGTCCTCCATTCTCTCCTGGAATAGCTAACAGGAGGGAGGGGGAGACCAAGTAAAAGAAAGCCAGCAGTCTTCATTACTTCATTTAATTGTTTAACTTTATTACTGTTGCACCATTTATACAATTACATATAATTTCAATGCATCCATTGTACATTTTTTTGTGTTTTTTTTTTATTTGTATTTTCCATTTTCCAATGAGTGGTATGTTGGTGTCTGTGACACAGAATGGAAGAGAAACTGGAACTGCAATGAACGCAGACTTTTTTTTTTTTTTTCATTTCCACTGACCAATAAACAGAACTACAGGTGCACCCAACCACGGACATGCATTAACTCGTCATGAGAAATCTAGGTAGGCTAAGTAGGATGAGAGAATGTTTGTTACTCCCAAAAATATCTGGAGAGGGAGGATGGAGGATCGGCATTGAGATACATGTGGACAAGCTAAGTGGGCTCTGCCTGAAACGTGGCATTCATCCACAAACATTAAAAAAATATCAAAATAAGAAAGGCTGTAAATGAAAAAGAAGACACAGAAAATACTGCTTTCATAAAGATCTGATTGCCTTGGCACAGGCCCTGTGGGCAGACTCAAACACATCGCTCCCAACCCCCATCGTAGAAGAAAAGCTATTGGGACCTTAGCGGTGGAGGGCACGTACAGCAGTTCGGGTACAGAAGGTGGACTGTACTTTCAGACATTTATCATTAAAATCCAGGACTTATTGGTAAAGTTGACTGAAGGTCTATTAGATATTTCCCCACAAAAATACTATTTGGATTCTCCCCACCCCCTCCCTCCCTTGATGGGACAACATCCTTTTTATTTTTCCCTTGGGCAATACATATCATTACTTCCAATTTGAAACAAGTTAGTATAGCAGAGAGAGAGAGAGAGAGAGAGAATGAAAGAGAGAATCTGGTTGTTGTTTTTTTAACGTGGTATTATTTTTTCCCATAGGCTGTCCTTGTTACTCTTTCACTGCTACGGTTTGATCCAAATTAGCTGCTGGGGCCTCAGGAGGTTTAACCTCATCCGCTGGGGCTGCAGGGGCCTGGGCCTTAGGTGTAGAACTAGGTGCTTCCGTGGCTGCTGGGGTCTCCTTGGAAGCTGGGGCAGCCTCAGCGCTGCCGGGTTTTGAGTCTGAAGCTGGGGCCCCGTCGCTTTTCGTCTCCTGGGCGGCCGGAGCTGCGGGAGCCTCAGTCTTTTTGGGTTCCCCTTCCTCCTTGCTCTTGTCATCCGCTTTGGTGGGCGCTGTGGTTTCCACCGTGGCGTCGGCGCCCGCCTCCGAGGCTGTCGGGGCATCGCCGCCCGCGGCAGGCGCGGAGGCCGCCACCGGCTCTTGCTCTGTATCCTTCGGGGGTTCGGGCTTGGCCTCGGCTGCTCCCTCCACCTTCTCCGGCTCTGCCTTTGGAGCTTCTTCCTTGGCCGCCGCTGTGTCTTTGTCCCCTTCCTTTTCTTCAGTCTTGGTGGCGGCGTCCTGGGCGTCCTTCTCGGGCTTCTCCTCGCTCTCCTTCACCGCCGTGGTCTCCGCCGCGTCCTGGGTCTCATTCTCCTTCGGGGTCCCCTCCTCTTCCGTCCCTGTGCCTTCGGCCTTCTTGTCTTTGTCCTTGGCTTTCTCGTCATTCACGTTGTAACCCTTCTTCTTCTTGCTCAGCTTGCCTCCCATCTTGGAGTTCTGTGACAGAAACACAAAAAACACAACAAAAAGGAGTTACTTGTGGTGTCTGGTAACAAAAGGAGGCTTCAGTTTACAGAGTAAAGGGCGCAGTTACAGAGCTCTAATCAGAGCCAGAGAAGAAACAGTGATTAGGGGCTAAGCCTGTCAACCGTAAAGAGAGGTGGGGCAGTATTTGTTTCTTATCTAATTCAAACACCAAGGACTGAACATTCATATACAAAATGGTCGTGGCAGCCATTTTACATCTATAGTAGAGCTTAGGTGGTAGAAGTAGCTTTATCATTTTAAACTTTTCCAGAGGAACTGCACAGCTGTGATAAAGCACTAATCACAATTTTCTAGAAAATAATCTCAAATACAAACTCTTTAAACTGTTATTCACATACGCGTCTATATAAGCAAACACGTCCTCAAAGACCAATGTCAAGGATTCAGCCTATCTTGTTATCACACAGGACGGGTTAAAGGAAAACTATCACCCAAGTCATGAAAAGTATATTGTTGTATTTGATTTGCTTTCATTGCATTTAAAGCTATTTTTGGCATTAAAAAGAAGTTCCAAAGTAATATACAATTGTTCTTCATTATCAATTTTCCTCTTAGAATTATAGTTATATATCCAAGTTCAATGGCCATTAACAGCCCTTTTCACACAAAGTAAAGCATGACACTTTTTAAATTCTAGCTTATGAACCTTTCATTTTATTTGAATCCTGAGTTTTTGTACTCTGGTATGAAAGCATAATTTCAAGGCGGTCCAGAACTGCTGCCAGAGCTAAACAGGCATAGTTTGTTTTTAGTTCAAGTGCATTTTTACGGCATCATATATGGGTGAGAATGCACTGAAAAGTTCTTTTGAGGAACACTGGTCAGTCATCCTGGACAGGGCATGACCCTTCAACCTTTAGTCCCCCAAATAAGAAACATTGTCCTGTGCCCCAATAGTAGTGATAAAGTCCAGGTGACACTCCTTGGGTTCTTTCCCTGGTCAGGACAGAATTGCATAGCACTCCTCCACCTGGCATTTTTTTTTTTTTAATATTGGGAAAAGAAAATTTGCTGTGATTCATTACACTTCTTGGAGTTATGATTCATGATAGTGAAATAGCTACATTTATCTTATTTAAATATTGGGTGTTGGTAGGAGAGCACTAGTCTAATTTGATTCAAAATTTGTCTCACAACTCTAAATGCAAATTTCCTTTCTGGAATGTCTTGAATAGTTGGAGGGAGAAAAAAGCAATATACTTAAAAATGACTAAAATATTCTTCCTATTCTCGAGGAAGGTCTTTAATACTTTATCTAAGAAGGAGTTCTTTCATGTCTTTAAAAAAAAGTAGCTCTTGGTCATAATCCATTTCAGACATCCAACAGGTTCTATTTGAATGAATTTTTTGGTGATTTCTTCCTCAGAAATGGAAACAAATATATATGTACAAATATAATAAATATAGTTTTATCTCATAAGCAGTTGGAAAGCAGTAAGTGAAAAATAAAGAAAATAAGTTGGACCAGTATTTTAAATTGCAGTTTGTAAGTCTTTGAAATTTTAACTGATGGGTGTGAATGAATGTTCTATATCGAATATAATTCCAGCTCTGCTATTTCAAGATACATTTTGGTATATCAACAAGCTTGCTATCAAGATCTTCTCTTAATTCTCTAATAGAAACCCATCCACAAACTAGAAATTACAGAATATGAAACAAAGTGTAAATGTACCATCTATTGTGAACATAACATAGTAATACTGTGTTATGGTTTACACAGCATGAAATTCTACATATCTTTTCCCAGAGGCTTAACATCATTGGTGTCTACAAACCTAAAAATCTAAGTTACTAAAACTGGTTTTCTAAAATGCAGTTAAGACCACATGTTCTTCTTTGTTTCCCAGCTGTGGTTAGTATCCAGGCAGGAAGTGAACATAATAATAATCTCTGAGTAAGAAAATTTGTCTTAATTACTGTTTGGTTTTCAAACTTAAAGTTACTAACCATTCCTGCTTTGTAGTAATTTACCTGTGTTAGTTATGGTGAGACATGAGAGGGAAGTTTACAGAATCAGTTAAACTCTGCCAAGGAAGGTAGTCTGGTTATTTCCCAAGAAGATATGGATAAAGATGTTGCCAGACACAAAGATAAACAATAATTACAATTTAATATCTATTGTTTATTAGGTGCCAGGCGCAATCCTAAACACATTACATAAATCATTTTATTTAATCTTCACAACAGCACTATGAGGTAGTATACCATTAGCACTTTCTTTTTACTGACAAAGAAATTCCAACTAGCTGAATTCATGGAACACGTACTATGAGCAAAAATCCAACAAATGTGGGCCAGGCAAGAAGGCACCATTTAGGAAATCAGATGGACTTGCACTAAGCAGCAGATACCTGGGGCAGGGTTCTCCGCCGAGGAATGTTACCTGCCCTGAGTTACAGGTTGGCGCAGCCTGGGGCGATTTGGAGCTCAAGATAGTGACAGTATAAGGAAGAAAGTCAGTCCTTCGGGTACTCTCTGACCCTAAACTGTTGCTCTTCCTATTTGCCAGTAGCTTTGAATCACAGATCCCTAAGAAAAGAAGAGAGACGAGCAAAAATTTTAGCTATTTCTCTAACTTCGATTACTTCCAATTTTGAAGGAAACCATTCGTGTAGACCCTTGAAGTTGAATCTGCTAAGTTAAAGGATAAAATTAAACAAACAAACAAACAAAATACAGCCAACAGTACTCCATCCTGTAAGTCACTGACACCTAATCCTAAACTGGAGTGGCCAAGGACCAAGATTGCCTTTGCATCTCTTCCCATTTAGGAGTGGGTAGTCATGCCATGACACAGCAAGAAAACCCAACCAATCCTGACTGTGCTCTGTGTTTATACAATAGCTGAACACCAAAGGCGGCCGCTCGGTTATGACGCCTCAAAGGAAAGAAAGGAAACTCAGAGCTGGGCCTCAAAATTAGGAGAAAATTCTTTGTCACAGGGACTAAAACTAACACTAACACTTATTATGGCTTGAAAATAGCATAGAAAAGAACCAACAGTGTACAGCACCAGAGGCAGGAACTAGAGTATGTTTAATCCGGAAAACATTGAACAAATTATCGCAAGGAGTTTTGGTAGCATGGTAGACTCATGAGATGTCAAGAATCCCAATTCCCCAGCACACATGGACTGAATCCTCAGGCAAGTCACTTAACCTCACTGTACCTTCCTTTATTTCCTATAAAATAAGAAATGTCAAACTTGGGAGAATTTTATGTGAGGCATCAGCATGACATTTGATATTTTGAGGGTCTGCAATAAACCTTAGTCCCTCTCCTTGTTTAATTTTTCAAGGCTTAGATGATGCTGTGTTTGTAAACCCTAAAATAATAATAATAGAACATAAAGTCCCCCAGCCCCACAAGTTCTAGCATCAGGCATTGTATGCACCATAATTAAAAGAATATCTAAGACATAACCTTTTTTAGAATGTCATCAAAAAGATTTTTGGTGTGTGTGCTCCCAAGCAGGCTTCTGCTGACTCTATAGGTAGAAGAGGAGAAATCTGTACAATGATCTGTTGTCCCTGTATTGCTGAAATTAAAATTAGTCTACGTCTCTGATCTGAATGTTTTATGTACTAAAGAGTGTCAAGACGTAACAAGCCTTTATATATATATAATATATACATATATAATAGAGAGAGAGAGAGAGACTATTACACCAAGGAATTATTTTCCAGATAAAAATAAAAATTCTAGCCTAGTCATCAAATCTGCTTCCCCCTATCCTGGACTAGTATTGGAGAGATCGCAGAAGCTGTTTTATTTCCTCTTTACCTCTTCACCAGTTTGTCCAAAGAGACTCCATTTCAGTCAATAGGATAGAGAAAAAAACAATTCTTTAGGTAAAACTCAATTAACTGCTTCAAATTGTATGTGAAAGGTAAAAAAACAAAACAAAATGAAACAACAACAAAACGCCTTGACCTATGCTTTCCTTCTACTTGTAAGCTAAATATATATTGCTTATGAGGGAAGGTAATATTGTCAAATTCCTCCTTTTTTCTTTTCTTGTTCTTTTTTGCCACTTTCCACAGGTGAAATTTTTCCCTTTGTAAAATATCAAATAGTTTAATGTTCCGTAATAAATGTACTAAAGTTCTGCTTTTTGGAGACTAGAGGAGAGAGGAAAGAGTCTTTTTCTAGCACTTTCAGTTGGTCAGGGCAACCCGAGTGGGAAATGAGAGAAATAGGGGAGGCAGTGGAGTGTTAGAGGGTGGGGCCGTGGTGTTGTGTCTGTGTGTGTGTGATAGGTAGATGGGGTTCATTTATTTATTTTATTTATTTATTCTTTATTAGAGAAGCTGTGGCTTTACAGAGCAATCATGCATAAAATAAAGGATTCCGGCATACCATCCCACCACTAACACCTTTGCAGTGGTGTAGACCATGTGTTACAACTGATGATAGCACATTTTTATCACTGTAAGTATTAATTAATGTCCATGGTTCAACTTCAGGTTCACCATGTAATGGAGTTCCAAGGATTTAAAAAAAATTTTATTCTGTTAGACCCATGGAGTTTGTTAATCACACGAGCATGTACCCTCTTGGGCAGTTCCAACAAATAGCATACACCACCTCCTGAGACCCATTTCACAGGGTGCTGTTGACCAAAACCACACAGTCATTCATGCACACACAGCTCTTCTTTGTCTACTGGCAGCAAATTAATTCTTCCTAACAAATGGAAGTGTGTATTTATGAACTTTTATGATTTCTAAAGCTATGTTTCTCTAACTTTTTCATACCTAGGAAAGCACATACATAAAAGAGCAACTTCCTAGCCAGGAAATGTATGTAGGGGAAAGATTTTCGTGTCCTCAGAAATAAGTGCATAAAGGATAAAATGGCCCAAAGATTGGGAATTAATGATTCCTTCAAAACAAATTTGAGAAGAATTCTGATGAGGCTTGGGACTGACAAGTATTTCCTTTCTTACAGAGAAAATCCTGTATACAAACTGATGTTCAACTTTACAAGGAAATAAAAATATGATCCTACAATATTGCAACAATAGCAAACATTTTAAAATTTGACTTACTATTTAACTTTACATAAAATTTTCTTTGCGTGATTAAGGACAAGAAATAGTTAGAAATGTATGTTGCGATCAAGATACTCTGTAATAGGCAGAAATGATCTCCTCGACACAGTTCTTTTAATTCTTCATCCTTTAGCACCAGAAAGTCAATCTGGGACCGTGGAAGAAACTGCTGAAGCCTTCACATCATCCAGGTCACGTTTATGTCATACTCACAATCGTAAAACACACAGGCCCAAATCAATCTTTCTACAAGCTGAATTACCCTGGAATTTCATCGAACAATCACAATTCTCCAAAACTGTAACAGGACTTCGTTGCAGACATGATCAATTCATCCAGGCTTTAACTATCTGCGTGGAAATATTCTTACCTTAGAATAAACCAATCTCTCAACACAACCTACTGGAATAAAAATTCAGTCGTTTCAATGTGAGACAATAAAGGTGAGCAGATGATAATATGCCAATTTTGGGGGAAATTAAATAAATTCTAAAATCTTTTGTTCAAGACTTGTGTCAAAAACAAGTCACCAAAAAATAAAATAAAAACCCTAAAAAAAATTTTTTTTAATCAATCAATCAAAGGGATTGGACCATGTTATCTTTAAAGTTTATTCTCATTCTTAAAATAAATAAATCTGTGAATGCTCAATAAGCAAAATGCTATGTGTGAGAAAATGTGATATAATCCATAAAGGTTTATACTTCTGCTAAATTTTTACCATAAAGCCTTACATCACCTTACACCCTGAAGATTAAACTGACAACCAGCTGCTTTATTGCTCCAATTGGATGTTTTTATATGTGATTTCCACATATGCGAAGCTCGTTAAAAATTAGAAATAAAAATTTATAGAACAGATATCCAAGTATTCATTTTAAAAGTTTGTTTTAATGTGTTTAATTACATTTAGGAAATGTTTTCAGAATAGTGTATCTGCTTTATAGGTTATGAGTTGGAATGGGATTCTACACTTGAGAACTTGGATGAAGTCATGACTGTTGGAGAAAATTAGGTTTCATTAGCTTCATTCACCTACAGCTGTTTAACCATTATGTGGTTTTAGAAGACCCCTTTACCTACTTAAAAACTACACATATCAAACCTTTTATTTCAAAATCATTTCAAACTTACAGGCCAGTTGCAAAAATAATATGAAAGCCATACAGAGAACTCTACCCAGGTTCTCAGATTCACCAACTTTTAACATTTTGCCACATTTGCCATCAGTCTACGTCTACCTATCCATCAATCTATTTACCTAATCACTGAACAACATTTGAGAGTAGACTGCATATATCATGCTCCTTGAACACTTAATATTTAGATGCATATTCACTTATCCTTTACCTACTTTTGATGGGTCATCTACCAACTCTAGGTGGTCCTATCCAGCAAGATTTACCCTATGCTCAAAGTCCTTGAGCCAGGATCCTTCCTAAAAATAACTACATACTGTTCATCTTTTCCTTTGATATAATGCTAAGCATTACCACCCTAGGAATATTCTTAAACTACCTCTTCAAATATAATTTATGTCAATCTAAGGAAGACCAATCACAATTCTTGCAAACTCACAGGATATTCTGCTTTGTGCTGTGTAGAAATGCTGAGAAAAACTAAGTGGGAAAAGTTCTTAGACCCAAATTTCTAGATCCATCCACCTAGTACTCTAAAAAAATTAAAAAAAAAAAAAAAAAGCCAGGAACTTCTAACAAATAGAAAGATGGCCACACCATTTAAATATATAAATTCATTATTTAGTTATCTAAGACTAAAATTCTATTGCCTATCTATCAAATCCACTTATAAAAGGTAAACTCATCCAAGTGAAGAAATTATTTTTTTGCCACCGTCATCTCCGCCAGGATTGGTTGATATTGTGAACAGTGTTCAAAAATCCTGCAAGAGCACATGCTTGATGTAAATGAACAGCTTGTCTTTTTTCTAAAGCAAGACTGTTCCTGTTTCACAGAATACTGATACTACAAGCCTAGCCATGTGTGTCCTCCCTACATAGTTTATTTTGTCTGCTAGAAATCTGCTTTCACTCACTTGCTACTGGAGAGGCACCTCAACTAAGTAAGCTAGATTCACTTCTGCCTCTCAAATTCTTGGTCATAGAATCCTTTGCCCCCAAGAACTGACAAAAGAAACAGCTGCAGGTCAATTTTATGTACACCTAGGTTAATCTTCTCAGACAAAAAGAAATCCTGAATTTTATGAAGAAACTGGATTAAGTTCTTTAGACAAGATAAATGTTGCTATTGACCAGGACCACAAAATATAGTCTAAAAGTTGCCAAAGTTGAAGGATTTAACTATTGACTCAACCCCTTTTCCTTCCCTCAATTTCAAATCTGAGGGTCTTAATATGTGAACACTTTTATTCCCAATCAGTTATACCATTTTGAGAGAAGTTATTTTGTGCTGAACCCAGAAATAAGGAGAATTTCTTCTAAGGGAAAAAAAATTAATTTGTTAATAAAGGCCCATTCTGTCTTGTGGATTCTCTTGTATGTGTTCGGAATCTGATTAAATAGTCTCAACTAAGAAATCAGTCCTGAATTGCCTTTTTTTTTCCTAACACAAAACAAAGGTATAGCTCTGTGGTGGTTTGAATTCTGCGTACCCCAGAAAAACATGTTCTTAAATCTCATCCATTCCTGTGGGTGTAAACCCACTGTAAGTAAGGGTTTTTGGTGAGGCTACTTCAGTTAAGGTGTAGCCTACTCATTCAGGAAGGGTCTTAATCCTATAAATTGGAGTCCTTTATAAACAGAATGAATACAAAGAGAGAGAAGAGAAAGCCAAGGAAGTAAGAAGCTGAAATCAATTAAACCCAGAAGGGAAAGGAGAGATTAGCAGATGCTGCCATGTGGCAGAGGAGCCAATGATCACCAGCAGCCCATCTTCAGGAAAAAACTCATTACCTTGATGTTGCCTTGGTTTGGACATTTTCTCCACCTCAAAACTGTAAGCTAATAAATTACCATTGTTCAAGTTGAACCATTTCATGGCATTTGCTTTAAGCCGCCTGGGAAACAAACAAATTTGTTCCTACATTTTGCTGGAATGGAAAAGCTACCCAAACAAAACTGGGACATAGCTCCATTTTTACAGAAAGATCAGAATGCAACATTTTAGAAACTTCTGTTTGGACTTTATAAACTAGAAAAAAATTTCAGGCCAACTTCTAGCTTTTAATCCCAAAAGCTTTGCTTTGGGAAGATCAGCACATAGTGACTTCAAACACATTAAGGTCAAAGATTCATTACCATTACATCAAAAAGAGAATGAGACAGCGACAGAAGGAGATTCGTGTTTGGAATAACATATCTCTTCACCCTTTCTATATTGCTGCTGCGCTTCTGAAAACCTGCTCCTCTGCTGGACCCAAATTTCTCCTGCATTTTTAACTTACGGAAATTAAAGGAATAACTTCTGTAGCAGGTCATCTTCAGAGGCAACACGAGAGTGTAAGTATTCAGGAGCATAGGATTTGAATACTCCATTCTGCACTAAAGGAAAAGCAATGGTATGAATCTGGAAGCCCATGGGGATTATGTCTCTTGTCCCCCAGTGCTACAAAAGTAGTACAAGTCAGCAGTCACCAACTGCTGTGGAGAGCAGAGCCACTACACCGACCTGGGTCCTCGTAGTAAAAGGGCACCCCTATCATGCCCTCCACAGAAGACAATGCTGCCCCTTCCAGGGACAGAGTCTAAAATCCTACTGGGGGAAGCAGATGTGGCTCAAGCAGTTGAGCTCCTGCTTACCACATGGGAGTCTCCAGGTTCAGTTCCCAGTGCCTCCTGGAGAAGACAAGCAAGACAGTGAGCCAGTGCAACAGGCAGTATGGCGAGCTGATGCACCAAGAAGACACAAAGAGGAAAGACAATGAGAGAACAACAAAGCAAGGGGCTGAGGTGGCTCAAGCAACTGAGAGCCTTTCTCTCACCAGTTCCGTTCCCGGTGCCTCCTAAAGAGAAGATGAGCAGACACAGAGAGCACACAGCGAATGGACAGAGAGCAGACAGCAAGTGCAAACATCGAGGGGGTGGGGAATAAATAAATAAAATAAATCTTTAAAAAATAAAAAAATAAAAGCTTATTGGTATTACCAAGTAAAAACGCTGCCTTGACACTGCTTTGCTTTTGGTCAAGACAAACACCGGTGTTCTGCGACCTGGGAAGGCGTAGCCATACACATCAAGACAGTGTCTAGTGGGCATTTTCCCCAGGAGGGAATCTGTTCTTATGGTTTTCCAATGAAAATATGAGGTTTTCATGAGTAAGCACTTGCTGTTTCCTTTATTTGCTCATCTGTGTTAGGCACAGATGAGGAAGAAAGGGAGAAATGTTGGCTCAAAAGGAGTTTTGAGTGGGAGAAACTTTAAGAGTTTAATCCTTTGAGGCAGGTCTAAGCCATGGTTTGCCATCAGGCTTCCTAGAAGAGCCCGTCTAGAGACCTGGGCCATCAAATAGCTCTCAAGAGCCCTTCTTCATCTTATAAAAGTATTGTCAATTAAATGTCAAGGTATATCCCAGCCTACTTACTGGATTGTAGATGTTCTGATAAGTAGCTGATCATAGTTTGTAATTGTTGGATCTTCACTTTGGTAGCACCTTGTTGGTTATATCCATTACTTAGTGTAGCCCAAGTCTTTGAATGAAACATGCAAACTTTAATTATAGCATTACCCCAATTCAGAAAATGCAATCTTGTACAATGGCACAGTTTCCAAGAACTACTCCAAAACTGTGGAGCTTGTGTGCATTGTATTCTTCCTACAAGTACTATATACTCCATGGCATCTTCCAGTTCCATTTTTCATTAGCACATTTTCATATTTATATTGCATATATTTCCCCCAATCGCATGTCTCATGTTCCTGCCATAACTACTTCAATAGAAGCCCAGTTAAGTGGTGGGTTCTAAAATAAAAGACAATTATTGACATCTAATTTTTACATAGGTCTTCAAGTGCCTATAATCTCAATTTCTTGTGCTAATAATATCTAGGCACTTTTGAGATAAGATAGTTTGAATCATACAAAAGTCTTATCCACTGCCAAGTGTCTATCTTCAAATGAAAACATGGATTAATTAATAACCAACCACCCTTCCATTTCATCTAGAGCCAGACAAATAGAGTTCTTAAGGATGACAGCAAACAGGTTCCAGGAAGAAGATGATATGAGGCCTATAGAAAAACCCAACATGAACATGCAACATTATCAGCCAGAGACTAGAGTGTTATTTTTGGCTTCATCACTTCTTCATCGCATGATCAAGACAAGAAGTAACCTACTTTGAATACTGTTTCCCCATTTTAATCAAAAGAAAATATATCTGCCTCACAAGGATGCTAGGAATGAATCAATGTTCCTCAGCAAAGTTCAATATGTGGTCGCAGCATATGAGCTGTGTATCCTTGGGCAAGTATTTGTCACTCTGGGGCACCTCCACTGGTAGGATTAAATGAGGTACTATTTGAGTCAGGAATATAGCATAGTGCATGCCTGGCAAAGAGTCACTTCTCTTGAGTTCTATTTTCCAAGAAACATAATAGTGACCTAGAGTGAACAATCTCAACTAAGTGAATAAAAAACTAATAATTTTGGAGCATCCATTGTATGTACCAAACTTTACATGTGATCCTTGTTGAATACTGACACTGCGGGTATTATTGAGACATGCGTAAAAAGCATCTTGTGCTAAGTTCTCTCACAAACACAGTGCTGAGCGGGGATTCCACCCCAGGTGCAAAACTCAAGCCCTTCCAGTAATCACCCTGTCATGCTTGTTTCTCACTTTAAGCCAAACGATTTTCTTAATCTGGGCTAAGTGCCTTTCACTATCACCATTTCTGCTTATAAAATATCTCCTTTTTGGCACACCTAGTTCTCTGGTATTTGGGGAGGGAGGCAATTAATCACTTCACTAAAAGAACATGTGGGGCTCTGTTTACCAAGAGGAATACAAGATACTGTAAAAGTGGTTCTTTTTACATTTGCTGGGAATTAAATACTCAAACAATTTGAGAGGTAATGTGTTGAAAAAAATAAAATGAGACATTAAGTAATCATAGATTTGGAAATTATAATTTGGAAAAGCTTGGTAGTACACGAAAAATGCAATTAATAGCTCACATTTTTTCCTCTATATATTTTGGCTTTTTTTTTTAAGGAGGTACCTGGGAGATGGAATCCGGGACCTCATACATGGGAAGCAGCTACACAGGCTCCCTCTGACTTCTTTTAGCATTTTTATTATTTAAAAGTATGTTGCAGAGGTCATGACACTTTACCCTCCAACACTTCAGCATGCCTTTTCTAAGGATAAGGTGTTCTTCTACAGGCATCAACAGATACTTTTTGGTCAGGAAAAAAATGTAAGTGGTTTGAGTGGATTTTTGCTTGCTATGTCTCAGCAGCAAGACAGTCTTATCAGATTAGGATAAAGTGAATATCCTTTCACCTCTGTTTTTAACAGGGATGATGGTATGCACAGTTGGAACATGCCAGAAAGTTTTGTAGTTTTCCAACAGCTCCGCATTTTCATGCCTCTAGACAAGACCGCAGGGTCACTGGCTAAGCTTTTAAACTATCTGATGGTTAAGGAAGTTTCTACTATAATGCAGTAGCCAGACAGACCACAGCAGATATTTAAATAGAAAACTTGAAGCAGCAGCTATGAGAGGGAGTCCCGTTCCAGTAGTCTAATACTGCTCTTCTTGCTCCCAGATTCTACTTTGGCCCTGCTTAGCCCTAGAACTGTGGCCCCAGATCTCAGGTCCTCCTTTTCTTCAGCTGGCACGTCTCAGGCTTCCTCCTACCACGGCTCTATAATCGAAAACTGTAGTTCACAGTCAAGTTAGGTGGTCAAAAGTCATGGGAAGTAGTGAAAACTTGCAGAGCCTTTTGTATAATCCTATTGAATTATTCTTAAACTAATCCACTTCTCACTAATGTTTACAATAAAGATGCCACTAGCCCTCCTAAACTGTAAGAACCTTAAGAAGAGGGGCCTAGTTTTCTTCATTTGTCCATCGATTAGTTAACATATACTTGGTAAATTGAAGCACATTGGCCCTCTTATATTCTCTTAATTCAACTAAACCTACCATTTACTAATTTTGAAAAAGAGTAGGATACTTCAGGGAGTCACAGCATCTGCTCAGTTAACAGTCAAGAGCCAAGATTATAACATAATAATACAAATCTTAAAACTACATGTCAACCTGGTACTAAAGTAAGTATGAGGAAAAAAATATTGGAGACTCCTGTTTTAGCCAACTCTGGGCTGTAAAGATTAAACAATAGCTGTAGTCTATGCATCTATTAATTTGACGCATAAAGTTACAACTGATTCATATGAGTTGCATCTGCAGGTAAAAAAGCAACACCACACAAGTTGGGTTTATGATTACTCAGATCAGAAGAATCCAAGTTACTGACCAAACCAAACTAAAGAAAATGTTGGGATAAGACAGAAAAACACATTTTACCTTCAGAAAAAGTTTTCAAAGTACAAAGTAGCCTAATTACATGCAAAAAGTGTTTTCAATGAGAACAAAAAGAGAATAGAAAGCTAAAATGCTTAGTTACGTCCAACAATTTTAAATATTCAACAAATGATTCGCCCTTTTCTTCTAAATGGGCAAAATTATTACTCTTACTAATAGTAGAAAGAAGAAGGAAATGGACTAAAAGATAATGTGGGAATGTACTCTGTCTCAAGCGTTGTCCCTGCAATTCGCTGTCAGATTATATCAACGCCTGGTAATAAATTTCCATTGTTGGAACTACTGTTATTGTCAATGGCTGGCTCAGTCAAAGCTTCCATCCAGCAATTCTAGCATTAACAACATTTAGGGGATGGGAATATTCTCTGGAGAGAGGGAACTATAGTAAAAGTTATCAACCCATGTCTGAGTTTCTAATACAAACCTGTTAAATATCATTAATAAAAATTTAAAGAAAACATTTTCAAAAAATTTATTTTGTCACAACAAACTGTGTGGATCCAGGCAAGATTGTAAGAAAACCCCATTCACATTTAGAAAGCAGGTGAAGCTTCTCATTTACATGGAGTGGGGATGATGGAATATAAATCCATAATGGTTGCCTAATAGGGAAAATGTCTACATTTACAAGGTAGAATGCAGAAAAGAGCTCTTGAAGGAGTTAGAAGGAAATACTTATGTCTCAAAAGTCAAAAAGAGGAATTTTAGGAAGCAGCTTGGAAGAGTCATATGCTGCCTCAAAAAAGGTTAATTAAGAAAGATAACAGATTGTGCAGTGTGATCCAGGGCAAGCGGATATTGCTGACCTTGGCATCACTTTGGTAGGAGTAAATGTAATGCCCTTTTGGAAGGGCTGAAAGAGCTTTTGAGGAGCCAGAAGAGGGAGGGATCCACAATGGACAGCAGAGTGTTGGTAGAACAATGGCCAAAGTCAAGGCAGGAGCATGCAATTTTGGCAAGGAGCATGCAATTTTGGCAAGACTGAGTTTTGTCTTTTGATTATATGGATTTAGGAGAACTGAGAATATGTGAGGGAATGAGAATAATGAGACAAACAATAAAGGGCAATTAAAGTGGAAAGACAAGGGAAAAATAATTGATAAGAGCAAGGTTCTGGAAGACTAAGGAAGGTAGGTCAGAGTTAACCTTGGTGAAGAGGGACACTCTTCAATTGGTAGAGGCAAGTTAAGAAGTGAGATAAGGGAAACGGACTTTGGCCCAGTGGTTAGGGCGTCCGTCTACCATATGGGAGGTCCGCAGTTCAAGCCCCGGGCCTCCTTGACCCGTGTGGAGCTGGCCCATGCGCAGTGCTGATGCGCGCAAGGAGTGCCGCCACGCAAGGGTGTCCCCCGCGTGGGGCCCACGCGCAAGGAGTGCGCCCGTGAGGAAAAGCCGCCCAGCGTGAAAAGAAAGTGCAGCCTGCCCAGGAATGGCGCCACCCACACTTCCCGTGCCGCTGACGACAGCAGAAGCGGACAAAGAAACAAGACGCAGCAAATAGACACCAAGAACAGACAACCAGGGAAAGGGGGAAATTAAATAAATAAATCTTTAAAAAAAAAAAAAAAAAAAAGAAGTGAGATAAATTCCAAATCCAGCGGCTCCTCCCTGACTAGGCATTGCTTTTTTCATATGAGCAATGGTCATATGAAATGGTCAAATCTGAATTATCCAGAGCAAAGACTTGTGGGTCTTTATCTAGTATCCTATCTTCTCAGTTCTCCCAGATTACAACACTTCAGATTTCTTAAGTACTAGGTGGAAAAGGGCAGACATTTCACCAACTAAAATGCTAAAGTACTAAGGAGGTGACCAACAAGTAACCCTGGAGAGGTCTTCTTGTGAAATAATTTGATGTAAAAAAGTAAAGCAAGTAGGATTATTGCAATATGAAAGGTCTTATGAGTTTCTTAGAAAAGAGAACGTACGGTTGTTATCTAGACATAATTCTCAATTTAAATATAAAAAGGACCTTAATTCTTTAAAAGAAACTCCTTTATTTTCCCTATTCTTTCCTTTTTATGAAATCTGCTATAGGTCTTCCAACAAATCATCCAACTTCGGTCATTTATCTGTGTCATCATCATTCCTTAACCAATTTATAATCTGTTGTGTTGTGTTGGAAGTTCTAGCCATAAAGTAGATCTGTCCTCACCTGCATACTGACTTAAAGCCTTCCTTCCAATATTTAATCAACATATATCTGATGACTTCAGTACAAAAATTTTGTTTTATGGTTATTAATGCACCATGTATACTTGTTAAGTATTAGACTCACTACTCACTGAAACAATTTTCAAAATTAACTTCTAAGATGAAAGAGTTAATGTAACCGTGACTATAAATTGAGCTATGTAAACCCAGCTTTCACTTAACAGTAGGAGGAAAAAAAACCAAATATACAATTATAACTGAAATTTCCATTCCATTAATAAGACAAAGCCAAATTCCAGGTGGCATCATCTATGATGGCAAACTCTACCACTAGACCCACCATATATTGACCAAAATGTAGAAATCACTACAATAATACTGAGAAAATTTATTTCTATTAAGTTATTACATGCATATTGTAGATGCCAATTTTTCAAAATATATCTCTGAATTGATTCTACAAGTTTTAATGATAAAACCCTGACTCAAAAAAATGCTGCTATAAAAGTGATAGATGATGTGGAGCAGGTGTAGCTCAGTGGTGGAGTGCCTGCTTTGCATGTATGAGGTCCTGGGTTCAATCCCCAATACCTCCGGGAAAGAAAAAAAAAAAAAAGAGTGGCAGATGATAGTTAAGCTCGACTTTATTGTAAAGACTGACTGTACGTAGACAGCATGAAGTCTTTTTCTCCTTTTAAAAGTATCCTGCCACATGCAACAAATGCTATCAGAAAACATGTATTATTCATTCTCGTCAATAGTCTAATATGCTTTTCGAGTCCACTATGTGTTCAAATGGTTATTTATTTGCACTTAACGGGTGGTCCCTTCAAAAGCCCTGGTTGTTGCAGTGTCCTAATCTATGACTTCTACGAATCACCTGCTCTTTTAGTGAACCACAACCAGCTCAGGAAACGGAAGCCGCTGAAATCGTTTTGGAAGCATTCCTCTCTTCCACAGACCCGGGGACGAATAGGTCTTATCGCCGCAACTAATTTTGAACCCTCGAATAAGAATTCAAAATAAAGCACTGGGGGAAAAAACCTAAGGCAGTTGAGATATGTCTGCTGCTTATTAATGAACTGGCCAGACCACGATGGGCTGGGAGCTATGATGGGCTCACTCAAAGGCAGGTTTCCCGCCACAGCCCACCTAAGCCAGGAATAACTGCAATTTTATTTCTAGTAATTTCTATCTCCAAACACAAAGGGCTGGTTCACACTTTCCCTGACCATCTAAATTGATACGTACTGGCATTTTTATGTATCCCTTTCTTTTTCTGGCACCAAGAGCAAATGCCATATTTCCAGTCCTAAAGCTATTTCATACTTGAATCATTTTCAGTGACAACCATTCTACAGTTCATTATGCATGTCCTTGATGAGAAGACAGAATATGTCTTTGATCCCCAGACCTGGTCTTCAATAAAAAACTCAATATGTATCTTATCAATGAATGAATTCTAAGTGAAACAACTAGAATCCAAAAGCAATTTGCTCCTTACTCATGATGTGACTTGAAGCCAAGTTACTCAACCTCTCTTCTCTGCCTATATTTCTGTATCATGTGTCAAATATGCAGTTTATATATATCCATGGCAGAAAACTTAAATGGGTATTACCCGAAGGTGAGGGTAGAAAGATGAGTGTGGGTCACCCCAATAAATTTACTGCCGAGATTGCCAATGCCTACCCCAGGTCTTGGGCCATCCCTTGTTACCCTAGCAACTTCATCCAGTGGTGAGGGAAATACAGCACTGCCGTTATTTGGCTTGTAAATCCCTGTCTTACATAATGTGAGGCTTCAATTGTTGTTCAAAGTTTACAGCCTGCCCTGTGAGACAATACTGTTTTCAGAAGCATCCATTTTATGTAATTAGAGTTCACATTTCAGAAAACAGGTTTTTCTCTTTTAGTTTAAAGGGAACTTTCATGGCTTGCCAACCAGTTTTGAGTCTGATCTAATATACTCTAGGAGAGAAAGCATATGGGCAATGGGGTCAGCAGGCCAAGTTCAGTTATGTGAACTTGGGCAGGGAAATTTGCCTCAGCACACTCAATATCACCTATAAAAGAAGAAAAGGGGAAGCTGGAAGGGTATTAACAGAATTGAATAGAATAACTGCATGTACATACATAGTTCAGTTCAGGAAGCACAGTAGGTGGTCAGTAGATTTTGTTTACCTTTCTTTACCTAAAACTATCTCAACTCTGTTAATATGTATTAAGGAGTAATCTTCAATTTAAAGATTGAGAAACACAGAGGTGGAAGAAATTACTGTATTCAAAATTGGCAAACAAATGGAAATTGGTTCAATTATAATAAAAATAATAATCACTTTCCCTAACAGTTAAATCCTAGATTAAAGCCTGCAATATCCACTAAATAAACTGTAGCTGTTAAGAGCAAGTTAATGTTACAAAATGGGCAAAATCTTACAATAATAAGAACAGATGCTTCACGTTGGGAAAAGATGAATGCCAATCAGGGACCCCAGCACACACACAGGAAAATGCTTCAAAAGGCAGAACAAGCCTTAAAATGTGTTTTAAACTGACTCTGAGAAAAGTCTTTTTCAACCTCTATTTTGATCTTACTTGTTTTAAGTTACAGTTGTGGCAACAGACCACACACATTGTTCTGTTTCGCCCAGTTCACCCCAATTTGGGTTCAGTAATTGCTTTAAAGTTGAAATATTGGTAAACCTTTTCCCTAGGAATATTTTATTTTCCATTCACAGCTATGAAATTAATTTAATCAAACCCAAGTGAAAGGAACGAATAGCTCTTCTTGACTCTCAGTGTAAAATTCAGGTAAAAAGTCAAATACCATTATCTTTTTGGTACAGGCTTCGAGCTAGATTGCCCAAATCCAGGACCAGTTTTCCTGGAATTTAGAGAGCCGCTAGGGAATGTGGCACTGTATTCCAAGCAAGACCAGTCACGCTAGTAGGTATTCAGCCTGCTGACCAAAGGCTAAACACCATCCCGACCGGTCAAACTTAGAATCAGGGCTGCACTTAAAGTCCCTCTCGGGGTGCTCAAGCCCTGCTAGAACTCACCTGCATCACTGTCCTGAGCGAAGGAGCCGACATCATTTTACATGCTTCTTTTTTGACTTTGAATCCATTTCAACTTGGATGGGGTCTCATCACAACACTAGCTGCTTATGGGAAACAAGCCACTTTTAACCTCCCAGGACTTAGCTGTTTCATTATAATATAAATGATTAGAATTGTGTCCCTTAGGTCAATAATTTGCAGTCTTTACATAGTGTGGAGAAATAATGTTTGCATTTAATTGAGTTGTATTGAATACTCAAATCCACTTACTCATCTATTTCAAAAATGCCACAAATATGCAGGCAGTAGGCTAGGTAGATAGATGGGTGGGTACCCAATGGAAACATAGGGTCTCTAACCTCCCAGAGACCTTTCCTGCTAGTCTAGATTTCAGGAAAAATGTGCCGTGGGAACAACTAAAAAGTGGGGACTGAAAAGCAAAAGTGGAAAGTCATGCTGATACCAGACAAGTAAGAGGAACAAATTAGGGAAACCTCAAAAGTCAGTGACAGGGGGAAGCGGCTGTGGCTCAATCGATTGGGCTCCCATCTATAATATGGAGGCCCTGGGTTCATGTCCCAGGGCCTCCTTGTGAAGGTAAGCTGGCCCCCGCCCATAGGGCTGACAGCCCGTGGGCATGGAGAGCTGACGCAAAAAGATGATGCAACAAAGGGAGACAAGGAGACACAGAAGAGCACGCAGCAAATGGACACAAGAGAGCAGACGTCAAGCAAGCTGCAAGGGGGGGGAATAAATAAAATAAAAAATCTTAAAAAAAAAAAAGTCAGTGATAGGCACCCCAAGAGTCATCCCACCAGGCATACATTCCTTCTGCTGAGCTCACCACGTATTTTTTCCTATATACTCAGTCCCTACCTCCTACCTGTCGGCATCTGGACTTCCGTGTCTGTAAACCTACTCTGGCCTGCAGGACATTGCTAACCGGCATAGACGTGACAGCAGGAGTCTTAAGCAACACAGAAGTTGCAACAGATACATAAGATGAGAGTAGAACCGACTCAGTAAGAAAGTCTAAGGCAAATGTACTGTCAATTTAAAACAGAAGGTGGAAGTGATAGCGATCTGTTTCGCATGAGAAAGTTTATCTAATACAAGCTGGCAAAACTCGGCTTCTGTGAAGAAGATTCTGAGTGTTCTGTTCCTCACAACCAACGTCAACCACACAACCCAGCAACTTCCTACCCTGTAACATCGTCAAGGGTGGTGGGTTTCAAATTTCAACATTTCCTGATTGACTCTGGGCATCCAAGGTGGGGCAAGAGATTTCAAAACGCACAGCTGCCTCGGACAGGCTCAGGTGGCACAGATTCCCCCAGACTCTCAGACTTGAAGGCAAGTGTATAAGAAGGGCTGTGACTCGTGAGTCTATTTTAATGGGGCGAAACCTAAGGAATTTATTATAGTATTAAGTGGGTAGATTATCTGACTTGTCATTAACATGAGACTGAAGAATCTAACGTAGATTAAGCTGAAGCAGGGGGAAGGAGAACGCTTTTTAGAACAGCGTCTTCTGCCTGTGACGGTATACCCACCCCTTCTACCTCTGGACCTACAGGGTCTCTTCTGTAAAAGAACAGGATTGAGCTACTGCATCTCCAAAATCTCATGTGTCTAAAACACTAAAAAATATAACAGAGAAAAATTTGCATGGGGAAAAACTGTTTACGTTTTGAACAACGTGTCCAAAATAAAATGTTTCTGTTTAGATAATTTGTCACATAACATGAAGAAAAATCAGATCTATATCTTCAGTCAGTTGGAACACTAAAAAGAGGCAGAGGGTAAAATGAAATTGTCAAAGACCACGCAAAAAAGAGGTGTCTACTGAAATAGTATGTACAATATAGATGGTACTTTAAGATTCACCTCTCCGTTTTTATGATTTAAGTGAATCCCTTAACATCTAATTTAAATCTAACATTTTTTAGAAAAGATTTATTTATTTATTTCTCTCCCCTCCCTCCCCCCAGTTGTCTGCTCTCTATGTCCATTCGCTGTGTGTTCTCCGTGACCACTTCTATCCTTATCAGTGGCACAGGAATCTGTGTTTCTTTTTGTTGTGTCATCTTGTTGTGTCAGCTCTCCGTGTGTGCGGCACCATTCTTGGGCAGGTTGCACTTTGTTTCGCGCTGGGCGGCTCTCCTTACGGGGCGCACTCCTTGCGTGTAGGGCTCCCCTACGCAGGAGACACCCCTGTGTGGCATGGCACTCCTTGCGCGCATCAGCGCTGTGCATGGGCCAGCTCCACACGGGTCAAGGAGGCCCAGGGTTTGAACCGCAGACCTCCCATGTGGTAGGTGGACGCCCTATCCATTGGGCCAAGTCCCCTTCCCTAAATCTAACATTTTTAAGGGAATCAAGGCAAGCACAATATGGGGTAAAATTTCATTGTTCCACATCACAATGACTCATACTTTGTGATGCTGTAGACATGGGATTTGCAATTCTTATCAAATTAAAATCTGAGAAATAAATGCAGTGGTTCAAAAATTCACTACATACTCAGGCCCATTGCAAATTAAATGTTCCGATTAATTTACATCACTTTACGTATTCATACACTAAATATTCAGTTTATGACGAAGCTTTCAAAGTAACAGAACTGCACTCCTAAAACACTATGCTAAAATCTCAGCCATCCTCTACATCAGGTAAATCTGTCTTCTTTTACTTGGAATTAGTGAACTTGACAGTACTTGGTGGTCATAAAAGATTCAAAAGCTTCTCCAAACCCAGTGAAGGCTTCCCAGCTCCCCCTATCACTGCAGCAAGAAGAGACATTCTGCACCAGGAAAAGTAATTTATTTTCTGTATCCAGAGGAAAGTCAAAGGCCAAAGAGATAAACAGCATGCCAGAGCACAGCCAAAGAAAGGTACGTTGGAGAGGCAGATGTGGCTCAATCGATTGGGCTCCCATCTACCATATGGGAGGTCCTGGGTTCGCTTCCTGGAACCTCCTTGTGAAGTTGGCCTGTGCCCATGGAGAGCTGCCAGCCCACACCCGCGGAGAGCTGACAGCCCATGCCCACAGAGAGCTGGCACAGCAAGATGACGCAACGAAGGGAGACAAGCAGGCACAGAATGCACGGTGAATGGACACAGAGAGCAGACAGCAAGCAAGCGGCAAGGGGGGGCGGGATAAATAAATAAAATAAATCTTAAAAAAAAAAAAAAAAGGTACATTGCTGTAGCCTTAGAATAGGTGGCTGGCCACACCAGCAAGAGCAACCAAGTGATTAGAGGGGTCAGGTTTTAAGCTGCTTCATGTTGACCTCACCTGGAAGGTATAGAGGCTGGAGAGTGAGTTAAACCTGATGGACAATGATTCCACCAGCAACGTCTACATAGGGAAATCCCATATAAATTTGGGACACTTAAAAGCCAAATACTTAGAGCAGACATGGCTGAAGTGGTTGAGTGCCTGCTTCCCACATGGGAAGTCCCGGTGCCTCCTAAAAACAATAAAACAAAACAAGCAAGCAAACGGAAAAACCAACTCAGGAGCCGATGTGGCTCAGTCGTTGAGCACCAGCTTCGGGGTTCAATCCCCAGTCCCAGTAGCTACAAACAAAAAACCAAATGGACTTCCAGGACTGATAAGATAAATGGCTACATCACTGTGCCGGGAGGTCATGCATCCTGATTCCACCAGGAAATAACACAGAAGCTTGTCTTTGAGACATTCCCAGACCTTTCCCCTATGGGGTCTCTTCATTTGGCTTCTTCTTTGTATTCTTTTACAATAATAAAACTCAGTACAGCACTTCCGGTGAGCTCTGGGAATCGTTCTAGCAAATTACCTAACCCAAGTGGATTGGGGGGTGGGGAGGAACTCCAGTTTGTAGCCAGTTAGTCAGAAGTATGGGTGACCGGTCCTGCAGAGCCTGGTCCAACTCTGGGTAGTGTCAAAACTGAATTTCACAGTAGCGGGTGACTGAGGTTATGGAGTATTTGCTGCTGGGTTTTGACATTTTTGCTGTTGAATATACCCTGTATCAGGGCAATGACGAGGAGAGAAGAGGCACTTTTAAACAATCACAATGTATAAATTACAATTATTTTAGCACAAATTTGCTTTTTGAATTACAAATAAATTAGGAAAACACACTACAAGAATAGAGAACCTATTTATGATTCTTTGGCAAAGTAATTACGCTCATTTCTCATAATCTGAGCTTACCTGCAGACAGGGTGCTAAAGTCCCCCTAGTTTCTTCTTTTTGTGAGAAAAAATATTCTGCTTCAACCATCTGACCTAGTTCAAAATACTAAAATCTCTCAACCAGAGTGCAAATGAAGATTTGCAATTCAAACATAGCATAAAGCTACAACATGCAAATTCCAATTATACTGCTTTTCTAAGATATCCTTTTCTTCGGCATAATACAAATAAAAAATGTCAGGTAGTAATTAATGTTGAGGACTGTTCTGACTCACAAATCCCCGTGAACGTGCTAGCCTGGCAAAGTTCTCAGTTTAGTAATCGAGGATCTTGATAACTAACGAGGCAGTCTTAAAAGATATGGATTATTTTTTGAAGGATTGTCAAGATCCTTGATAATTTAGAATTACATCAAAATTACACAGGAAAAAGCAAAAACAGAACAAACTGAAGAATCTAATTTTATACTTCAGTTCTCCTAAAGCTGTCATTATATTTATAAAAGTTCATCTTAGAGATGAGTCACTTCTACAAATGAAAATTAGCTAAGCATTTTGAATTTCGGAAATAAAAAAGAATAAACAATTGACTGTTTTCACAACTCTATTGGATGGTTTTACCTGCATGAATAAAGGCAGAAATTCTAGAATTTAGCTCTATCTTTCTTCTAGAGCAGAGGTGGGCAAACTGGGCCAGCTGCCTGTTTTTGAAAATAAAGTTTTATTAGAACAAAACCATGCCCATTTGTTTACCTATTGTCTGTGGCTGTTTTCATGTTGCAACAGCAAAATTAAGTGGTACAAGAAAATGTCTATGGCTGGCAAAAGCTTAAAATATTCACTATCTGCTCATTTAAGAAGTCACTGACCATCTAGAATCTTAGCTAAAGCTCCTTACCCAGTGGCTTAGCTCCTACTATCAAATGAGAGTGTGATTCAGGTCTAAAGGATGCTGCACGGACTAGTCAGGCTCTTTTTAGTTGCAACACTACTATCAGGAAAAGAAGAAATGTCACGGAGGAATGTTTTAAGATTGGAAAACAAAAGTCTTTTTTTATTATTTTATCCTAACCACTTATTCTGCGTATTTTGACTGCCGGAGAGTAATCACACTTAGATAGACTGTGGTTATCCATGCAGCACTTACCAGGTCAAAACTCTTGCAAAGTCACTTAACCTCTCCAGAGGCATGGTGCTATAGCACAAAACTCACAAAGATCTAGAATGAGAAGACTTTCTTAGGTTCCAAACAAGAGCTCCATCCCTTCCTGTTGTGCAGAAAAAGCCAGTAATCGAAACAGTATGAGCCTGTTTTTTCATAAGCATTAAAATGAATACAATAATAATAATAAAGTGAGAGGAGTTATAAAAATTCAAGATAAAAAAGGCTGACTGCTCCTCCTGATCTGACAGCATGGACTTGAGCACCCTTCTTTGGGTTCTATCAAGTCTGACCTTCTCTGAAGTTCAAGAGTTCATCTTTGTAATGTTTCCATAGTATCAAACCACAGTCCAACTGTGAAAGCAAAGATAAAGAAAACCCAGCTTTTTTTTTATCTTGACTTTGGCCCAACCCAAAGCTTTCCTTAATTCCCCCTGGATCTGTCCTCCTAATCTTCCACCTCAACCTCAGCTCCTCTCCCCAGTCCAGGACTTCCTTGAAAGGTTTGTGGAGGCCTCGCCCTTGGCCTTCATCAAGGTCTCCTTGGCTCTTCCTGAAAGATCAGTTTCAGAGCCTTCTATGATGCTCAAGATTCCTGTCTTGTCTCTTCAGCCTAGTGACTATATATCCTGAGCTTCAAATGCACACACATGTGGTCTACCAGCAACCCAACATGGATGTCCCTTGGGTACCTCCAACTTGACATTGCCCCAGGTGAGCTCATTACCATCTTCCACCTATCTGAGCCTGCTCTTTCTCCCATGTTCCCCTCTAAGAGACTAGAACTACCATCTTCTCCACTGTCCAGCCAGAAATGTAAGGGTCCTTCTGAACCAAACTATACCACGGTGCCCACTAATCTTAAAGACTTATGTTTCCCCACTTAAATTTTGTTTTAAGTCTACTGCCATTGTCTTACTAAGTTCTTGCAAACAAAATGTGAGAAAAAAGTCTTGTATGGGGAAACTGTTTTTCCCTATTTCCTCTCCTGCTATTAGGCAAAGATGACTGGAGCTCCAGTAGCGATTTTGGACCATGAGGACAGAAATCAATGCCAAGGATGGAAGAGCTGAATGATAGGAGCCTGGAACCTTTATCATACCATTAAACTGCCTCATCAGTCCTTCAACCCATCTCTGAATATTTATGTAAGAGAATCGTACTTCTCTCTAACTTAGGCCACCATAGTTTTGCATCTTCTGTTCTACTCAGCAAAACTTAACCCTAGCCAGAGAGTAGATATCTCAAATCAACCACTCAAACACTAAAATCCGTGTTAATATATTTCAATACATCTAGTGATAAGTCATATGTATGACTACCAGCCTTTCCCAATTTTCAAGTATAAAAGTTCATAAGCTTCTCAATTATTAGTGTTCAGAGTATAAGTAACACCTAAAAATACCAAGTCTGCTAAATGAAGTCTTCACATGTAATATGTACTGATGTTGTAAAAAAAAAAAGTAATAAAAAATTAGGTTGATTTTAAATAGTTACTGTAAAATCAATGCAGATAATTCTACAAAGAATAGACAAATTAATCAAAGAACACACATAGTTAGGTAAAGCTGACCAAAATAGGTATATTTTAGTATATGGACAAAACAATGCTAGCAAGAGTGAGTCTGAGCAATAAATGAAAACAAAAGGTGGGGATTGTGGGAAGATGGCAGAGTAGGCAGCTCCACGATTTAGTCCTTCCACCAGAACAACAAATGAACAGGCAACAACTGCCTAAAACAACTATTTTGAAACTCTGGAGACCAGAAGAGCACTGTACAGCATCCAGGGAAGAGTTGTGAAAGGAACTGAAAAACTTATGGTAAAGAACAGTAAATTACTTTCCCTGGCGCCCATCCCCCCACTCCACAGCATGCCTCCCTGGAGTCCAGCCCCTGGCTGGCTGCTGGTGACAGAAAAGGACATTAAAATCCTTTCCCCCAAGACCAGGGATGGGCACAGTTGGTCACTTATCACTGCTTGTGGTTAGTGACTATGGCTGGAGAGCCAACTCTGAAGGCAGCCACTGTTTCAATCCACCCTGGACAAAGGCTGCAGTAGAGGAGACTTAAACATTCTGTGCTTCCTCATGGCTGTGGGGGACAGCTGGTTGAAGGGCTCCATTTGCTGGGCATGCCAGGAAAGCTCAGCTTTGGGGAGACACGGAAAAAGCTCTTGGCGCCCTTCCTGATCCCTGTCCCAGAACACTTTGGAGCCAGTCCACACCCTTGGTGAATCCCTGGCACTGTGGAGATGATAAAGATTGACAAGGGAAAGACATTTCCCCTCCCCTCCAAGAATTTTCCCTCCAGGCAAAAGCAACTTGAGATAATGAAAGGAATGTAAAAAACTATGGAGGTATCTGGGGCAAAGGCTTGCTGGCTTCAAACACTCAGGAGAGGGTCTGTCTCCTGGGAAACAGAGGGGACAACCAAATTCCTGTAAGCAAGGAACCTCCAAAACAGCTAGCAAAGCAAAGCCCAGGGCAAGACACAGGCCCAGAAAGATAAGAAAAGTCTGCACATGGCATTTCCCTTGGGCAGATCTTCCTGGTAGAAGGGCTGAAGCTCAAGAAAATCCATCACCAGCTGTTCACAAAACCAAGAAATGGACATCTCAAGGAGCAAATCCCAGAGTTCACAACTTAAAATATTAAAATGCACAGGTTGTACAAGAAAAGAGTGCAAGACAAAGAAACAGGATTGATAGCCCATCTAAAGGAAAAGGATAAAAATATAGAAAACACCAACAAAGAAGAGCAGAGTGAGGAAGTACTGAACAAAGCCTTTAAAAAGAATGATCCCTCAACTTGACAACAAAACAACAAACAACCCCATTTAAAAATAGACAGAAGACTTGAATAGACATCTTTCCAAAGAAGAGATACAAATGGCCAGGAAGCACATGAAAAGATGCTCAACATCAACAGCCATTAGGGAAATACAAATCAAAACTATGATGAGATACCATTTCACACCCATCAGAATGGCTGCTATTTAAAAAATTGAAAATAATAAATGGTGAAGAGTATGCCAAGAAACAGGAATACTCATTTTATTGCTGGTGGAAGTCCAAAATGGTGCGAGATAATTTGGTGGTTTCTCAGACAGCTCAGTGCAGAAGTACCATATGACCCAGCAGAACCACTACTAAATATATACCCAAAAGAATGGAAAGCATGGACTCCAACAGATATTTGCACCCTGATGTTCATAGCGGCATTATTCACTATTGCCAAAAGATGGTAGCAACCCAAGTGTCCATCAAATGATGAAAGGATAAATAAAATGTGGTAAATACATACAATGGAATATTATTCAGCTGCAAAAATGAAGTACTGATATATGTAACAACATAGATGAACCTTCAAGACATCTTGTTGAGCGAAATAAGCCAGACACAAAAGTACAACTGTTGTATGATCTCACTGATTTGACATAATTAGAATAAACAAACTCAGAGTCAGAATCTAGAAAAATATTACCAGGAGATGGGGTGGGGATAGGGAAGGTACATTTTAAAACTTAAAATGCACATGGTTCCTGTTTGGAATGATGGAAATCTTTTGATAATAGATGGTGGTAATGGTGGCACAACATTATTGTGAAGGTAATTAACAGCATTGAATTATATATTTGAATATGGCTAAAAGAGGAAGTTTCAGGTGTATATATGTTAATAGAATAACAATTTTTTTTTAAAAATCTATGGAACTGCACATCACAAACAGTGAACTCTAAGTTAAACCATGGATTACTGTTTATAGTAGAATTATAAAAATGTCCTATCATCAATTGTACCACATTTTCCACACCAATGCAAAGTGTTAAAAATAGGGTGGTAAATGGGAATTTTGTATTTTATGCATGATTGTACTATTAAACCTACAACTTCTCTAATAAAGGGAAAAAAGGCATGATTGTACTGTTAAACCTACAACTTCTTTAATAAAGGGAAAAAAAGGGGAACACACATTAGGATGAGACTGCCTTAGGAATGGTTAAGTATAAAAACAGACCAAGTGGTGGATTAAAAAAGAATTAGTAAAGCAGGAAGGTTCATTAAAGCAAGGACACAAATATGCTATAATATGAAAAAAAGTGCCACTTAGAAAATATGCCAGTATCTAAACTCAAGTTTTTGAAAGTACAGGCTGAGTGTGGCAAGAGATTTTAAGTTGGCTCATACATTCGGAAATGCGTTAGCATTGATTGCATAGGACTGAAAAAGTCTCATGGAAGTAGTAACTGAATCAGCAGTAACTGAATCCAGCTTTTCAAATTCGGGTCAGTTCATCATATCCATCTAGGTTCTGCTGGCCCACAGCTCAGGCGGGAACTACCATGCAGGAGGCCCTCGCAACCCAAAGAGCTATAACCCTGAGGTTGGATCAAATTATCTTCTGGGTGAAAGCCGGAGGTAAAACAAGACTGCAGGAAGAAATAAAGCAGTGCAAGTCAGCTACAGAGATGGCGCCTGCATGAGGCTGTGCAGGCACAGGCAAGGGTGTCTGAGCTCTCGGGGGTCCTGGAAAGGCTAAAGTTTGAGCCCTCAAAAAAGAAAGCAAAAATACAAACAGAAGAGCTCCACATTTTAATTTGTAAGCCTTTATGTGTCTACAATAAGAGTTGAGTCAACTACTTTCTACAACTCAATACATACAGATTTAGAGCTATTTAACCTACATTTACTTTGGGATGAGAGTATCTTTCAATGCTTAATATGACATGGAGCAGGGCTTCTATAAATAAGAAGGGGAAAAGGTAAAACAAGTGCACCAATATGCAAAGGACTTTAAAAGCTATAAAAGGCACAACCGCAGTGCAGTGTACACTTGTTTCAGGGCAGTACTGGTGTTAAGAGAGGAGTCATCGGGCACCATCTTGTTTCCTGTGGGTGCAGGGAGCCATATTTGTTCTAGAATGAAATGCTACACTGCAGGTCGGAAGTCACTCACATCCTACACTGGAACACAATGCCTCCCATCTTTCTGAGATTGGAAGAACACTGTGGTGTCTGAGCTTGGTTTTATTAATCCTCAAGTTTATGCAATGAGAACATTCAACAGTAGAAGAAACACTGAAGCAGTATTGAGTTTAAACACCACCATACCCCAAACTCAGACCCAATTCAAGCAGAAGTAGGTACTTTCTAGCAGTGCCACTGAAGTGACCTCCCCATTTAAATGACTGCAGCATGGTCAACTAGAGAATTAATCCCACATTATGTATTACTTTAGGAAATAAAATATAGCTACAAAATCCTTACCTACCACACACAGCAAGCACATATGAAGAAAACAAATGTATTTTTAAATAAGACGCAATGAACAGATTAAGCTCATAAGTCAGGCTGCTATGTAGCATACACTTAGGATCACCTTCTCCAGATAACAGACATTAGATTGTGAACTAGGTCTTCTAACGACAACAGTTTGCAAGAAGTGGGCTAAATTTAAGCATGTGGGAAAGGGATTGCTGCATTTATAGCTGAAGTGAGAATTCTGACAATGTGACTACAAGCAACAGTCTAAAATACATTTACTAAAATATTGACTAGAATGAAACCATCTGTCCACTACCCTAGATTTGGAATAGTTAAGTGTCTGAACAGAAGTGATCATAAGCAACTGAGAACAAGACAGAGGAAGCCTGATGACTGTGGGGCCACTGGCCAGTCCATGCCTAAGACAACTTCATGGAGAACAGATGCAGAGCTTCACCGTCTTTCTGAGTATTCACGTCCTTGTCCGTGAAAGACATGGGGCACTGCTAAAGAGGCCACACAAAATGCTTTAAGTGGTTATTTCATCAAAGGATGGAGCTTAAGTGCTAGCCCAAAGGCCACATTAAGTCGACTGCCAACCACTACCCCTCTTTTCAAAGAAACGGAGTTATGATGATTTACAGTTTCGAGTCAGCCTTAAAAGCCGGAACATTTACAGAACATACATCTACTGGGCAGTGCGGTATTCTTCAAGAACTGAATGAAGACATAATAACATTTATGTTTTCGATCCTCTCAAGCAAATGAAGTATCCCAATAGCATAGTTGTCGAGACATATGAAGTCAAGATCCACATTCCCCACCAATCCTTGTAGCATGCTCATGCTCTGGGCACCTGAGTGCTAGCCCCTCAGATCCAGTGGCTGGTATTTTGTACATTCACAACTTTCATCCAAGTGAAGAATCCAACATTCAGAAATCTAAATGACTTTTATAAGGCAACACACTCTAACAGACAAAAGATAGATGATTCTCAGTGACGTCAGCTGAAGAATCCAGATGCCCAGTGGAAATAAGGGAAGAAATAGACACTTTTTAAAAAGATCTTCTACAGAAGCGTTTGTAAAGCAAATTGGGGAAATGCTATTTCAGGAATGAGGCCCCTCCCATTAGATTCCTCCAAGTAACAAATATCCTTACAAGCCCCTATCAAGTGAAAGAACTGTCGCATTGACCCAAATCAGAGGCATGTGTAAGTAAGACTGGTTCACAAATGGTAAGATCATATAGTAAGACACAGTCCACTAAAAAAAAAGAGAAATTCACAACTGAAATAATTACACTTTGTTGTAAATGTTATGAAGGAAGCAAAGGTCTAGATTAGCGCCAAGATAGAAAGACAGTAACAACTGCCATTTACTCAGGAGTTCCTATGTGCCTGGCTAATCCTCGGAATATGTGAGTGAGACCCCTTTAGTATCAAACTAGACACAAAGCAACTGAAGCTCAGAAGGCTGGAGGAATTTGCCCAAGCCCGATGGCTCTAAGGGGTGAAGCAGGGATTTGGGCCCAAGTAGGTCAACCATAATTACTTTGCTCACCTACCACATGAACCTGCTGGACACAGCATCCAACACGTGTTCCAGAATGTTCCCTTTGCCTTATACACATGATCTGTTCTCGTATCCATATTTTAAGAAATGGCCAGGCTTGTAAAAACACCATTTTCCGAATACATATTTGCTTATTTAAAGCTATCCCACTGATGCCCCCAGAAACTCCCTTAAAAAGAAAAAAAATTTGTGTTATTTTATTTTTTAACTAAATTGATGCTTCATTTCTAGACTTCCACTCCATAAGGCTACACTGCAAATGACGTTCACCTTTTCTTGTTGTTTTGAATTATAAGGCAATACATTAGATTTTTTAAAGTACATTATTAATAGGTATAATGACATAAATGCACTTCCAATCATTTGGCCTTTTTATTAAAAAGCGAGTCATAGACAAAACATAAAAGGAAAAAAACACTACGTATTCGCTGTAGTTTATAGTCATTGCTACAATGATTACTGGTGCATGAGAAGAATGCCTTCTTACTCTGGGGAGCAACCTATCAAGACAGCACCAGCTGTGATTTTGCTCTTTTCTCTGCCACTTAAGCAAGCATGATGACAGAATGTGAGAGAGGAGTGTTTTCTTCCAGACAACTAGTTACTCTGAAAATGCAGCACTCCTCACATTTTGTGGGGAGACCCCAGTGTGGCTCAATGTCAGTAAAAAACCTCTTTGAATTAATAAAAATCAGAAAAAAGTAAAAGCCTATGTTGGAGTCCCAGAAAAACCCAAGACTGCGAGCTGACTCCATTGCACTAGGGTTTTTACAGCCTTGTCCCTAAACCATCCAGCTTGGGGGCGGAGCCTCCGTTTGGTTTTCAAAGGCCTGGCGACAGGAAGCCCTGGGATGGCCGAGGGGCACGAGAGCTGGTAGGAACAGCGACCCCAGAGCACACGGGCTCCACTCCAACGCCAGAACAGATGCGTGATGCTTCAGAGCTGCGCCCCTTTCCCACAAAAGCGGCTAATGTGCAGGCCTTCCCTGCAAGCTCAAGAAAACGTATGCAGCCTGGAAGCAACAAATTAAGAATTTTCAAGTTAAATTTTATCAAACTAAGGTTTAGGGGTATGCTTCAGGGCAAATTAAGAGCATGGAACGTGGACCAAGATGGCCTGGTTCACACGGGCTAAATGACCTGGGTTTCTTTCTGCGCCAGTTTCCCCATTTGTACAATGGAATACTAACAGTACCTACTCATCGGGTTGGTGTATTTTTTAAACATTGCCTGGCACATGGTAAGAACCACACAAGACTGTGCTCAATAAAAGAAGAGGTTTTATTTGCAACAATATAACTACAACAGATTATAAATGTTTTAAGATGCCATTTTAAACCTTCCCCGGGATAATGGTTTTATGTTACTGGCTTAGAATTGAAATCACCACAAGGATCCAGGCTTTTTATTTAGGAGGCTCTTAGGAAACTGCATGGCCATCGATTCTGACTACAGGACGACAGACTAAAAGAGAGAAAGAGCAGCCACCACCACACTCTTGGGATGCCCTTTCCAAAGTCCAAAAGACTCCCCTGTGAAAGTTACCTGTAAAGAGGCTTTGGGATCAGTACAAATTCACAGATTTTAGACGGAATCCAGACTCTCAGGCAAGAGTTTTGCTTCACCAATTTGAGCTGTGTTTTCAACAGTAAAGGGACATTTTCAGGTGCAAACAATGTCACAAATATCTGAATTCCTAACTGGTTGGTAACTGGCATCAGCTTTACTTTGCAAGGCTCTGGAAGGAAGATAAGAGACGCTGTAATTAAGACGGATGGCCCTGACCTATGTAGGCCTGTGCTTTGGGAGACTGATGCCCCACTCACAGATTGGGTGTGGGGTCAGTGATAAACAGAAGTTATCTCCCATCATGCTGCCTTCTGTTCCATGAGCTAACACTGACCTATTTTATCTGGGCCCTGAGTTCAGTGACCTCAAAAAAGATTTCCCAGGAAAAAACCATAATGAATGAAGAGACCTTTCATATATGTCATACCTTCTTTCAAAAACAGTGAAAGGCAGTGCATGCCATTTAATCAAGTGTTTGTTATTCAGGCTAAGGCTACAGAGCTCTGTGGCTTCATGTCCCAACTCCTTTAGACACTCCACTGGATGAACCCAGCTAAACTGGCTATGTACATGGCTGATATGAGCAAGCACAAAACCAATTCTCCTTTCTATACATTTATCAGACAGCTAGGTGGTCCTGTAATGAGAAGAAAGATTGGAGGTTTACTGATGTCAACCAAAGTTGAATGGAAAATAGTTTACTCAGAAAACAAACATTTTACATAATCTTTGAAAACTCATTAAGGTCACAACAGTATTTAAATTTAATTCATAATGAATTATCTTTAAAGAGTCGTATAAGTTATGCCACAAAGCAGAAATTATGAACAGTTAACGGTGCTTGGAAAATAAGAGGATGAGCTGGAGGTGCCAAGAGATAGCAGATGAAGGCCAAAAGGGGGTCAGGTTCAGATTTGAAATGATGTGGCTATAATTCTGTGCATTGGTTGAGGCTATCATTTCTACAGCTAGCATTCATGGGGTCCACAGAGCTGTCTCTACACCGTTCAGAAGCTTGCGATTAGTCTCCATTAACTTAACTGCATGTTTCGCCAAATAAACATCAAATTATTTCCAAGATAAGCATCAGGAGGTGTTAGTTGAAAGAGAGAGGAGGGAAGCTCAAGCTTCCTCAGGTTCTTTGAAGGTGTATTTTGGTTTCAATAAAAACCCAGATAGCCAAGTAAGCAAACTGAGTTGGCTGAAAAAAGTGACCCCTTGTCCTGTATAAAATGTCTTAGATGTTGAGAACACCAAACAACACTGGAGAATACTGAAGTTGAAAGACCAGTGCTGTGCTGAAAAAAGAGAGCAATTTAAGTAGGGAAAAAAATAGCAAGGCATAGTGGGCAGGTAAAATTCACAAAAATATTTCAAGTCACAAATAAAATTAAGAGTGAGTTAAACTTCAATCCATCCAAAAGGGAATATGACTGAGAACTAGGAAAACACAAAAAATCCCCCAAATAAACATTTATAAAATTTAAAAAGCCTTTAAACGTACACATGAAGTTTTATACTGGTTTGGTGACATTGAGAATAGCAAGTACTCCGACATGAGAAAACAATATCAGAGAACACCTACCTAGCAAAAGCCAGATTATAAAACCCTTTTAAACTCCTAATTTCCAGAGACCCACACCTATAATGAGTGCAAGACCATAGATTTAGGCATTTTCTTTCTTCAAAATGAAAATACACCCAAGTCGCTATTATTAAGATCAGACTTTGAGTCCATGCTTGAATTGAGAAAAGCATTCCAGATGAGCTCAGAGCTTGAAAGGTTTCTTCGGGGCCCCTAAAATCAGACAGCCCAATCAGTCTTCATTACAACACCTCCAGGAAGAATGCTTGGTTGTTTACTGTAGCATGGACTGGGAGATTCCATTAGCAACCTTTCAGGATATACAGAAAAATCCCAGCTTTTGAGAATTTCACGGAATTGCACAGCAGCTCAAGTAGTGCTTTTGATATGCAGCACTGTGATTTATTTACAGCAAGACTGCCCATTAAGAATTTGTTCTTAAGACATGGATCAAATCAAAACAGTACATTATTTACCACATTTGAACCATTCAACTTTCCAATGGCAGGATCTATGAGGACTTGATATAAATCCTTGATTCCTATTAGCTCTTTGAATAATTTGCCCCAAGACCCCCACAAATAAAAGCAATGGATGAAATTCATCTAATAATAAAGTTCTGCTTTTCTCCCATGAAATAGAAAAGCTGCGAAGATTAATGCATTAAGTCTAGGGGGAAAAAAGCCAGGTAGACAGGGTGTTGACTTCTAAGAAATTGCCCTAAAAGGTTGAGAAACAGCCATTCCAGAGGATGGGTGGTACAAATCTGACTGGAAGGTGAAGGCTAGAGGAATGATAAGAATTACTAACCTTGTCATAAGTTTGTTGAAAGATTAAAAGAGAAAAAAAAAACATCACCACCAAGTCCCAGTTACCTCCATATTTGCTAGTCAAGAGCAAAGAGAAACCAGCACTTTGGGTCAAAAGTGGCATCTGTAACTGACTAGATGTGTAAGGAAATACAGTTCCTGTGGCGTTAAGCATTAATAAGAAAAGGACATGGTGTCAACTTCGCCATTGCAAACCTACCCAACCCACAAAGAAACTCTGGAATTCACATTTTTCCAAAGAAGGTGTATCAATAAAGTGTTTTTTGTTTGCATAGAGACACCCCCTTTTGTTGCATTTCACATGCAATCAATGCCAAAGAATCACTTCCAGGAGTCTCCAGCAGGGTTTCCCGGCGAGAATACGTCATCCTCTGAGCAAAGGACAAAACACTATTTGGTCCCTGGACTCAGGGAGTAACTTCCCTAGAAGATTTTATCCATTTTGCAAACTATTGTGAGCTTTTCCTGGAATCCTGAAGATGGGAACAACAGCAATTTTTCCTCTCGTGTCCCAAGCTGAGCATCCTATCTTAATGCAATTAGGCTGATGCAAGGGAGCACCTGCTGGGGACATAAACCAAAGAAGTCCAGTAGTCAGTGTAAGGACACCACCCCAATTCTAAGACACTTTTACTGAATTTGAAGAACTAGTTCTCTTTGGAAGTCTTTTTCTTCCATTTCTAATTCCAAAGTCCTTGGATTCTGTTAGCAACTTAAGGTGTATAAATGTCTTTTCAATTAAGGCTTTAATTTCATGAACTCAATCCTGAGCAGCATTTATACAAAACTCTTTAAATAATATCCAGTTGAAGGTGGAATATCTCATGTGGCATTTCACTTTCAAGTGAAAGAAGTGGAGCTATTGACAGCAGAAGAAGGAAGGGGCAGAGAAAACAAGTGGCCAAAGTAGTTCATTTATTGGACCTACCTACCAACACTGGGCTCGCTGTAATTACTTGTCTCCTAGTTTGTGGTTTGAATTCCCCCACATTGCATTTGATAGAGTAGAAAATCCTATGTCAGTTGTTCATTCATATTCAGACAAACAGATTTCAACAATTCTTGAAGAAAATTTCTGAGCCATTGTTTTTAAAAAGGTTATTAGTCTAAGAAACATGCCTACCAATGCCACAGATATTTCAACAGAGAATGAATTAATCACAAAAGCAGTATACTATATAACTACATAGTATAGTAACTATACAGCAACTACATACAATAACTTTTCTATTTATGACTTCAAAAGTATGAGTGTACCACATGCGCATCCAACTCAGTAATATTTTATATAGCAGAAATACAGAATAATCCTCATACAGTTCAAGGGAGTCAAAGCATGCACCTGCAATAGCAGGAGATAGAGGCCTGTGTTGAATGTTTCCTAGAGTTTGAAGATGGTAGCATCTATACTTCTATAGCAATCCTTCCTTGAGCTTCCTCAATCCAGCCACAGCAGCTTTTCTGTTTGTATTCCTTAACTTTAAAACCATAGCCCTAGCAAGTCACGTCAGAAGAGGGTTTAAAAAAAAAAAAAAGCAAGCCAAATATCACCTAGTGAATCACTTGGAAATACACATCAAAAGGTAGATCAGGCAGCGGACTTGGCCCAGTGATTACAGCGTCCGTCTACCACATAGGAGGTCCACAGTTCAAACACCACGCCTCCTTGACCCGTGTACAGCTGGCCCATGTGCAGTGCTGATGCGCGCAAGGAGTGCCCTGCCACGCAGGGGTGTCCTCTGTGTAAGGGAGCCCCATGCGCAAGGAGTGCGCCCCATAAGGAGAGCCGCCCAGCGCGAAATAAAGTGCAGCCTGCCCAGGAATGGTGCCGCACACACGGAGAGCTGACACAACAAGATGACGCAACAAAAAGAAACACAAATTTCTGTGCTTCTGACAACAACAGAAGAGGACAAAGAAGACGCAGCAAATAGACACAGAACAGACAACCACGGGGGGGGGGGTGCAAGGGAAATAAATAAATAAATAAATCTTTTTTTTAAAAAAAGGGAGATCAGTCACACAGTTATACATGTGTCATAAATTGCTGCTCAACCATCGATACCTTCCATTCCACCTAAGTTACATATTCCAAGTACCTAACCTACAGCATGAGCCAAGACTTTCAAGCAGAGCATGAAGTTTCATAAGTGAGAGATTAGGAAATTATATGGAGAGTTGGAGAAATCGACAAATGGCAAAGATTTAAAAATTAACTGCAAAAAGCTGATCACTGCCCTTTACAGTCTACTACCCAATTTATATCAAGCTAACTTGAGCCTATGGGTCAGCAGTTCAGTGGCTATGGATTCCCCTTTCCTGAAGGCTGGGGGCAAGACTTAGCTATGAAAGGGTTCATGGCTATGTTGGGGACAAGGGGCAGTAAGCAAGGAGGGAGGAGATGAAGGGGTTGTAGCTGCAGAGACAGCCAATGGCAAATTCATAAACAGAATTTATTTCAAGAGACACAACTTGAAGACCAAGCATTGATTTAATAGCCAAAGCTGCAATTGTCTATAGTATAAACCATGGTAGGATAGTGTGCAAATGTCACACCCAACTCAGCTCACACATATAGACAATTACAGCAACTGCTTTAACAAAAATTACACCTTTAATCTGTAAAAACGAAGCCTGTTAAAGTAAAAATTTGGTACATAAGGTGTCAATATCTAGAAAGGTTTTGGAATGACTAAATCATATTGCTCAAATTGGGCTTGCTTATCGGAATTCTGCATTACTATTTCTCAATTGTGGATTACTTTCAAAATCAATTTCTGTGCCATTTTGAAAAACCACTAATATTTTTTACTGAATAAGATTCCCATCAATAAGAATTAGCTTTAAAAAACTAGACATTATGAGTGATCTCAGCATTGCCATGAAAATATTTATCTCCATTAATCTTAGTTCCACATAAGGCATGCAGGCACAAAACAGTGAAAGGTAAATGCTGACCTGCAAGGTGTATAAGAAAATGCGGGGAAATAAATCACATTGTCTTAATTTTTCCCTCTTCCTCCCATTCCTCACTGCCCAAAAAAAGTTGTGTATTTCACTCAAGATCGTTGCAAGCTAGTTCCTGGAAGTGCAAATGAACATTCTTATATGCCTTACTTGTATGATATAGATAGAGTGTGATGCTCAAATGGCCGTGACATTCAGCCCTGGCCTGCAGGCACTATGCTAGAAACTAAACCCCCAATCCCGAGTGAGTGATCACAGCACAGAACCAGGTCTAAACCCACTTCACTTTATTAGGTTTGGAGCTGTCAAATGTGTAAAGATTTAAAACCAGAGGCTCATCTAGTGGCCTCCCGACTTCACAAAGTCTAAATGCATTGGTTCCAACGCAACCGATCCAGAGCACACTGGGGATGCTCAACCATCCAGAAGATCGAGAAGAATGTAACCACAATTCGCCCCAGCACTCTGAAAAAAGTTCCCACAAATAATATACAATTAATTCTTCATTTGAGATTCTTCCTTGAGAGGATGCTTAGAGATGGGAGCCATCCGTTCTAATTACCCATAACGTCTCAGGGCTTTAGAACAATTACTACCAAGGTTACTGCCTGGAAACAGAATAATTACACTAATTGGAGTTCTTTAGATATTCATCTTCATTGTAAGCCAGACTGGTAAAAGGAGGTGAATTTTAGTGCCCATATAGGGAAGTCATTTCAGTCGCCAAAGGTCATGGGTCATAACCCTACCGTTATGGGTCAGCAAAGTCAACACATCTCAGCCTCCTGGGTTTTTTAAATAATCCCACCAATTTTGAAAAGTGCATGGACAAAAACGCCAAATGCTAGGAGAGGTGTGAGGGGCAGTGGGAAAAGGAGTCTCTGAGAAAGCAGAATTTAAGCAGAGACCTGCTCTAGGAGGATTTTGGCAGGGGGAAAGGAATATTCCAGGCAGCCAGTGGGGAGGGTGCGAGGGTGTGAAAGGAGTTTTAAGAGGAAACTAGAAGATAAATGCCAGACCTTGTAGATCAGCAAAGAATTTTGAATTTTATTCTAAGTATAACAGAAAGTCCTGGTGTAAAGTCCTAGGCACGAGTGACATCCTTGGAGATATAGGAGGGTATTAGGGCAAAAATCCAGGCGAGGGACAGAAGCTTCGACTAGGCTCATGGCTAGAGTGGAGGGAAATAGATATATCTAAGTGACAATGTCAAGGTTGACTAGAGAGCTTTGTTACCAGGGAAGGCAGGAGATGGAATTGCCGAAGACACACCCAGTGTTCTTGCTTGAAAGGAAGCAGGTGCTCCTGATCAAGAAAGTGAGCACTAGAAGAAGGACCATGACATTGGCTTGAAAATATATGTTGCATCAATTAAAGAGTTAAAATAAAAGTCTTTAAAAGCTCAACATCACATGGTCTATGCAGCAAATAACTCACTAGTGGAATTTTCACAAAAGATTTTGAAAAGTATTAAATTTCAATTATCTTAGGGCCAGTTGTTTATCTGGTAGAATAAAATTGAATTGTTATTCAATTTCACTGGGGATTAATGAGGTAATGCTTTTATCACCATAGTTAACACAACACGATGGGACCAGAAATGTGAAACAGAGAAGCGAGGATTGAATTATTGGAGAGTGCACCTCCACAAAGTTGTAAACTGTTGCTTTGGGTTAAAAAAAAAAATCCTCTCAAAAAAAGTGGTATATAGACAGACTTGCTTCAACATGTATTTACTAGACCCTCAAAAGAATCCCTTATGGGAGCAGGTGTAGCTCAAGTGATTGAGCCCCTGCTTCCCATGTACGAGGGGTCCTGGGTTCAATCCCCAGTACCTCCTTTAAAAAAAAAATCCCTGAGGTACCACTACTTGATTGCTTGCAAAGTCTCCCAAGTTCATGAGCCTTGACTTTGTTGTGATCATGAACTTCAGAGGATTCCTCACACCTCCACAGTGTCCCACTGAGTCTTAAACTTCCATCAGACCACCAACCAATCGTTCTCTTTGCTTTTGTTACCTCTCCTTTCCTCTAATGTCTTCAAGCCCAAGTCTTCATCCAGTAAAACCTGTCCACCAGGAAGAGCCTGTCTGTTGAATCCCTACAAAGAAGCACAGATGCTCGAGTAGGATTTTAAACTGGCCCACTCATCTGTTCAACTAAGTCTTCCCTGTAGAAAGACAAGGATTCTACCACTGCCGCTGCTGGGAGATTTTGAAATGAACCTACCCCAGAATGACTGTGTGTTAATTTAGAAAACTTGAGACTGGCTAGTTACACTACCTTAAGCAAATCTTCTTCTCTACCATCATTTGCTTTCTTGTAAGGTTTGGGTATGTGGATATCCAAATGGGAAATGTGTGCCTTCGGGAAGAGGGAAACCACCCTAATAATATACAGTGCTAGAAAGAAAAACAGGTGTCACCATGCCTTAATGCCTGCCAATTGGCAGCCACCGCCTGGAGCACTGAGTTGAGGACCCCAAGGCCTCTTCCGTGTACCCACACGCATGGTGAGTTCAACCTGCACACGCCCCTTTGCCATCACCAGGTCAGCCTGACTTCGAATCCCCCACGGGGCTCTATCTTTTCTAGCTCTGTGAACCATGGAGAAAGGAACTTCTCTGCATCTCATGTATAGAATGGGGACCGTGGATTTGTGAAGATTAAATTGGGGGGGGGGGAGCTTAAGGGCTCCCGATTACCCCACTCCCTTCCTCTTGAGCCCAGGGATTAGTCATGAAGCACGGGAGCCAAAAATGATCTTCGCTGCAAACCACCTTTCCCACGGGGGACAGAACGAAGGCACGTGCGCCCTTCTATTGCTGCAGGTGCACCCCCACCCTCCCCCAGCCCTGCCCGTCCTCCTCTCCTGCTCCATCCTCCTTCCTTACCAGGAGTGGGGAGAGGGAGGGCTCAGATTGCTGGGGGTCCTGCACTTGCCAGAAAGCCCACCCACAGAAGGGGAACCAGCCGCCCTCCCCTCCCCCAGCCAGCCACAGGGGAACCTGGGACTAGCCTGCCTGCCAAGTCACCGTGCTGAAGCTTCCCACCAAGCACAGGCGTTTCCTCCTTTTAAGAAGCGTTTTACAAACCTACCTCACTGTTAACAAGAAACGCCACTGCCCGTCAACCCGGCTCCCTGGCTGAGGGCTGGACTGTTTAATTAGCTAGCCAGGGAGTTCAAGATGTTGTGAGCTCAAAATGCAAATGCATCCCTCGCCAATTTAACTCCACACTGGAACCCAGGGGCATGCCAGTGTTTCAAGACACGTGTTCTAGCAGTTGGAGATTTTCTCTACCAGGTAAACCAGGCAAACAATTGCTGAACATGCCAGGGCCTGCTGGTTTGCCACGCTTTCCATCACTAACATTAACAACTCCAAGGGATTTTTGTTGGGTGTGTATGTTTTTTTTTAAAGAGACAGCTCACACCCAACTCAAAACTGGCTTGAATTTCTTTCACCCCCTTAGGAACAACAGTAATGTTTTTTTGCAGTATTACATCATTCTGGACTTCTCTGCCCTGTATCTAAAATTCCTGGCTAGTCCACGACAGCAATGACAAAGGATCCTCATTCGGGTACTCCGTCTAGCCAGCCAGTGGGGATCAATACAGACCTGCAATCAGGAGCTCTGGTTCTACATAAAGCAAGTTGAAAGGGTGGCAGGAGGTGGCGGACTTGGCGCAGTGGTTAGGGCATCCGTCTACCACATGGGAGGTCCGCGGTTCAAACCCCAGGCCTCCTTGACCCATGTGGAGCTGGCTCATGCGCAGTGCTGATGCACACAAGGAGTGCCCTGCCATGCAGGGGTGTCCCCCGTGTAGGGGAGCCCCATGCGCAAGGAGAGCCGCACAGCCTGCCCAGGAATGGCGCCATACACACGGAGAACTGACACAACAAGATGACGCAACAAAGCCGCACACACGGAGAACTGACACAACAAGATGACGCAACAAAGCCACACACACGGAGAACTGACACAAGATGACGCAACAAGATGACACAACAAAGAGAAGCACAGATTCCCGTGCCGCTGACAACAACAGAAGTAGACAAAGAAGACGCAGCAAATAGACAGAGAGAACAGACAACCGAGGCAAAAAAAAATAAAGTTAATTTGCAAAAAAAAAACAAAAACAAAAAAAAACGGTGGCAGGAGCCACTGGTCCTAATTTGCCAATCCCTCCCTCTAACCACCACTTTCTTTCCCCTTTGCTATTGTAGTATTTGTTGCTGGAAGCAAGGTTATAGTGGAAAAGAGTGTATTGCTATTGCATTAAAGTTTCAAGTGCAACAAAGTAATGTTTTAAATAAGACCTGCTAATTTGCATGGGGGTGGGATGTAGGTGGGAGAGATGTGAAGCGTGTTGACGTTTCGATTCAGTTTTTTTGTTAAATTCACATTGTGGTAAAGTCTCCACATTCCATGTTAGTAGTAAGTGAAACATAATATCTTAGAGATCCTAAAAGAACGCTGTCCCATTAAAATTTTTATTCCATTTAAAACAACAACACTTACCTTAGTGAACTCATTTGTTGTAATTCCACTTGTGTAGTTACTTGTCTCTGCATTATGATAAACTGAATCCTGCTATGACCATCCTCCCACATCTACCCACCCAGTAAAACCTTACTACAGATGAAATCAATGCCAACCTCTCTGGACAGCAGGGAAAAAAAACCACATGCACAAAACCTACACACACACACACACACACACACACACACACACACACCAAACCACCACCATGTTGATTCGAAAGGGTAGAAGTGAATGGAACGAGCTATTAATGTTTTGTTTTCTTGTATTGGGCTTTTACACTGATGAAAGAATAACCTACCCTCCAATAAGACTTTTCATTGATCAGTCATTGGGTTGGATGAGGGGAAAAACTAGTAACACTCTGATGTATGTGAGTCTTAGGTATCAATCTTATATTAACCCTGCTGAAGAATTTAACATAACACGTGTACCGTATGTCTGAAAACCGTCAGTGAAAATTCTGGAACCAGGCTTCCAAAGCCCATTGGATGAACCCTGGGAAATCAGAGCTGAGGGTCTCAACAAAACACAGCCAGGGCTGCCAAGACCACTCGAGTATCAGATAAACTTCCCTGTCTCTCTGGCGGACACACTGAGGCTGGGTGATCAGGAAAAGGTCCAGGAGCCTCTGTGGCTACCAGCTGTTATGGAGACGTTTCCTTTTTCCTTAGGAAAACGAGTCTTTCACAGCACACTCCAAACACCTTATCCAGTCCCATTTCTGCTTTAATGGCCGTGCCATCTGGTTGAAGTACAGAATAAAGAAGGGGAGAAAAACTAACCATACACCTCTTTATGCACCTCCCCACCAATAAAATCACAGGTTTCTCTAGTTTTCCTTTTCCACAATCGCCTTAAATATGCTGAAGACAACAGACACTATTACCTCCTGTTGAAAGAGCTCAGAACATTTGTTCTGTCAACGACAGCAAATACCCCTAGAGCCTCAGCAGTTCCCGAAGCAAGCACAGAGAAGCTGAGCAAAGAGCTCTGTGAAGAGCCCACTGTGCTAAGGAGAACTTTCTTCTGCATATAGTTAAGACACAGGGACATCCTCAATTAGTAGATGGTTGCCCACTGCTTTCCCTTGAGACATTCACTGCTTTCCTAGTTAGGCCTTGTTACTATTTAACTTCACTTTTGTGTGAGTCTATATGGTATTCTTGTTTGAATTGCCAGTCAAAGGGTAAATGATTGGGTCTTCTCAAAAGCACTTACCAAGCAATCCAAGAAACTTGTTTATGTCTGCAGAAACTTGAAAAAAGAAATTTTTACTTGGGTTCATTCAAGGAATATGCTCATTTCTGAATCTGCATAACTAATTATTAAAAAGCATTTATAAAAACTGAATAGTCATTGCAGGTTTCTTTGGAAAAGTATAAATGCATCGAAGCTTATTCTCCACTTATAAGATCCTCTCAATAGATCATTTTAAATTTGACCACAAAATTGCATCATACTGAAAACTTAATGTACCAGGGTCCAAAAACAAATTCATATAAACAGCTTACCTTGCTAACATTGGGCTGAAAATCCCAAAATTAAGCTTTGGAACATGTGTTTTAGTAACTTAAGTACTTGAAATTCCATGTTTTAAGATCTACTTCAGAAACTTGAGAGATCTTTTCAATCCTTAAAACAGGCCCAAACAGCATATATGATCATTCTAAGGAAAAAAGCGTAAGCCTCACGTTCGCATGCAGCTCTCAACCCAGGAAGCCAGGTAACACAGGTACCTGGCATCCAAATTCCTCTGCAGCATCGTCTCCCCACAGCCAGGGCACGAGGCACTTCCCAGGGGCCTGGGCACTCCTGAGGCAGGACGCCAGTCCATTTCACTTGCTCCACATCTCCTGCGGCAGTCCCCACATTACCTCTAAAATCAACTGGCTTTCTTTCCAAACAGGTACCCCTTCCCCACCCCGCAGGTCCCCAAACTTGCACCACTGTCCGTGGTCAGGAGGAGATCAAAGCTCTAACACCAAAATTTAGTCCCATGAGAAAAGGTGCTTTTAACACATGCCATATATTCTTTGGTATATATGAAAGAAATAGAATAAAATGCGTATCAGGTAAGAAGCACAGATGAGTTGAGGGGGAAAGATGACAGGTGGATAACCTGGTGAGTTCTAGAGGGAGAGGGAGAGAGGGCACCAGAGCGGGACACACAGGGTCAAGTGCTGCGGTCTTCCAAGAAATGGTATGACAGGAAAAGGTAGGAATTTTTTTTCTTTTGTAAGTTGAAGACAGTAAGAGTTTGACTCAATTAGACATTTTGTGATTATTTCTTTCTCTCCCTGGGCTTTTAATTCTCTCTGAAGAGGGTGGAGGGGAGGGCAGTCAGGGGTGAGGTTTTATTGGGAAATAACCTGGGTTTCCGCTCAGCCGCTAACCAGCTCATGTGACCTTGAGCAAGCCACTACCTTTTCTAAGATCCTTTTCAGTTCCAAAATAAGTGTTTCAGTCATGAGCTTTCAAACTTTCTGCCCTTATGACATAAGCTGTTTACAATGGATTGGGGTCCCAGTTAGGGTCAAATTTAAATGCAGCCCTCTAATTTTTGGAAATGAGTCCTGCCTGGAGGTAGAATGAAACAGGTTAACAAATTTAGGACTTGGGTTGTTTCCTATCAGGCAACCCTAACTACATAGCTGGAAGCCAGCCGACTAGAATCTTTGACTAGGATCTCAAAAAGCAAAAATCACGGACATGGCATTTGGGTGACACCTGTAAAGTCTAAGGAAGAAAATGACAAAGCCAACCAAATCCACATGCATCTAGAGTTCTTAACAACAGCAGTCATACTTAGTCATACTTAGAGAAGGTATAACTTTAGGATATGAGCCCAAGTTCACGGTGACAAGAATCCCATAATTCACAGGCTAACTTAATGTAGGCACTGATTAAATATTTAAATTCTATGCCGTATCTTCCAAGATAAACAATTTCTTATTGAAGAACTTAGTACGACTCTAACTCCTGGAGAAGGGACTATGCTAGAAGGTTGCCTTGCTTCCCCACCGGTCCATATTCCATAAGATAAAATGACCAAGGCTTATGGGAAGGTCAGGGTAGCGTTGAATAACGCAACAGGGCCAGAAACCATTCTGTCACTTTCTGTTAGCTCTGGGATCTTCTGTACATTATTTATCCCTCTATTTTCCCAATCTCTCAACAGGTAAAAAGCCACATTACAATGTGTTTGAGGGAATAAAATTCCATTAGAGAATGTGCGACATAAAGAAGTAGTCAACAAATGCCTATTCTCATTCTTTAAGTTCCCACCAAAAAAACTCAAAAAAGCATACAGAAAAAATGCTCTGATCTTATTTTCACATTCTAAATCTAGGAAGCTTTCAAACAGCTACAACCACCATATCAAAAAACCTAACCAATAAATAAGGTAAATTATAAATCTCCCTCCTGAAGCCAGATAACTCAAAAAACTGAAAAAAAGAGAGAATTGATCCAAAATGTAAATAACCTCATCTTTGCTCAACAGAAAAAAACAAGCACACAGAAGGCAAAAACCAAATTACTTGGGCACATGTCCCCAAATTAACTGCCTGAAAGTTTAAGACTGACTCCAGAATTGCTGGGCCCAAATATCTGAAATTCTAAAGAACTTCCCTTTTGTTTTTAAAAGGCCACAGTGACTATGCTTCCCATGGAGAGAATTGCTTCTAAAGGTCAAGAAGGTGACAGCACCTTGACATTCCTGCATAAAATAAGTTCAGTTTTACTCCTGGTGTGGGGGGGGTTGTCGGAATGTGAGAAAGTAAAAAAGGATACACCAACATAAAAGTATGTGTGCATCTAAATGGGAATCACCATGTAATACTGGTGTTATCCCAGAATTTTTAAAAATCTAAGTTTGGTTTATCAGTCTTAATACTGATGTGACCAAGACACGTTTTTCAAAGGCTAATGAATGTGTCTGGACTCAAGACACAAGAAGCTAAAGTAAGGAAATTCCAGGAGTCTGAATGAATTATGTCTTATGCCCAAGGTCATGCAGCTAATCAAGTTCAGTCCAGATCTCAGCAAATATCAAAACAGTGAGCCTTTCTCTGAAGGTCTCTGAAATTCCAAGGACTTTCCCATTATTTCTCATTTTAAAAAATACCCATTCAATAGGGAGGCTGAAATTGTATTAATCTTCTACATGCTTCGGACTTTTCAAACTAGTACCAAAGCCCTGCGAACATTATTCAAGATACCATAATCACGAATCGAGGATCTTTCTAAACCACAAACTTGAGTTTTTTCCCACTACTGTTGAAGGCACCCCCACTGACTGGCCTCTTTGAAACAAGCAGAGGAGTCGATACACACGTAGAGGATAAAGTAAAGAAAATGAGTATTCTCACCACTTTATGAAGAATATATCCTTAAAAGATGTCCTTAATAAGCCAGGCATTTGTCCTAAGTTTTGACAATTTCTCTGAATCCTTACAATGATTCTCTGTTATAATCCCCACTTCACAGATGAGAACTGGGGCACAGAGGAGCTAAGCAATTCTAAGGTCACATTGCTACTGGTTAAGTCGCTTAGACAGGTTCCAAGCCAGTAAATCTGGCTCCCAAGACCATTTCCATCACAACTAACCCTCCAGTCAAACTTTCTGAATCACGTGTTCCCCTCCACCATGTACAATTGCTGAAATATATATTTCAAAGAGACGTTCATAAAATTAACCAGTGAAGCCTCCTTCCTCCCTCGTCCAAAATGGGAGGGGGGGAGGCAAACAATTGAAACCAAGTTCATGACATGTTGAGTGATAAGGGAAAATATTGTGCAAACGCTTTTGCCTTCCCTCACGGAACGCCATTTTTCTATATTATCTGAAGTGTTTCCTTATGCCCTGAGCTCCTATTGTGCTTGCAGATGGTTTCTATTTCTAAATCTCTAAAGCTTTCAGGAATTTATTCCTAGACTCTGAAGCCTGGTGCAGTGGCAACCGCACAGCCCTGAGAGTTGGCTGTTCAAAAAAAAATAATCTCTGTTCTCCCCGTGTTTGTTCAAAATTCTACTGGCTTTGGGAAGTCTGAATTTAAAGTTACTTAAATTCTTAGGGTCCAGAGAGAGGAAAATACACACTATGAGAACCTTTGTGCATCCATTTTATCCCATTTCTGACTCCCAGAGGGGGAAAAAAGACAACGCTGTTTAACCACACTGCCTCTGTGGCTTGTCTTCTCAGAATTACAATTTAACTAGATCCTGGTTTAAGAATTTGACTCTATAATTGCTGTTTACTCTCGGTAAGGTACACCAGACAATTTTTCTCATGTGACACTTACCTAGATATCCATCTTAGCAGCTGCAGAGAGAATGACGTTTAACAAAAATCTTCCTTTAGCAGGTTGAGTACTGCTGTGGTTTTAAGAAAACCCGTCCCTTTTCTCAAAAAGAACTTAAATGTCATCTTAAGTTGCATAGGCAGCCCTGGGCAATTCAATGAAATTGGCCATCCTGACTTCAAGCAATTCACTTTTCAACAGAATACAGTGCTTCTAGAGTTTCAGATAAGTGTGTCTGTGTGTGTATTAGGAATTATGATATTTGGGCATGTTTTGCGATTGAGACATCTTATTTCTGACTGAAGTCACCTGAGAACCTCAGGGCCTTGTTAATTTACCTGCAGGTCAATAGACAGAAATGGATGATATCAGTCCATTGAGGGGTCCTTAAGAACCAGCCATCATACTCAGGCACCTTTTAGACATTATGTGCAATCCTTAATGTACCCTGGAAATAGAAATTATTATCCCAAATTTACAGTTGAAGAGCATGAGATTCGGAGAGGTTTGAAGTGAACTAATCTGCCCAAAGTGGCCTAGCCAGTGTCTGGAGATTTTGAAACCTGATTCTTCCCAATATTCCTTGGGGAACCTCCCCTAAACATCACCCACATTTTATCTAGAAAAAAAAAATGTTGCCTTTTTACAATGTATAGTTACCCTGATGTTTGTCCATCATAATTAAGCCAAAGAATTAAGCTCATTCTGTTCTGGGTTCTTGAAAGTCTTAAGGGACATAATTGAGAAAACTTGGAAAATTGAAGAAGATTTCCGCAGCCCTTAGCTTGTCTATATATTCAGGATTTTTCCTCAGCAGTTACCTGATTTCCAGTTACAAGTTAAGATAAGATGTTCGTATTCTTAAGATAAAGAAAGTATACAATGAGTAGACTATACCTTCAGAAAAGTTAATAAAAGACAAATATCAAAGCATTTCTTTCAACAGAAAGCGATGGCAAAAAAGAGTTTACAAGTTTTGGGGGGCTAGTATTGAAAACAAAACTTTACAAGAGATCACAAAAATATAAGAGAATAATTTTATAAAGCATTTATGCAGAAAGCATTGTTTATTCCAGCTTTTAAAATTCAGTAGCCCTCAATGTGAGTTTTTAAGTCTAAATCTGAGCATCTTAATTTAAAGATAGCTTCCTATGTTCAATGTAACCTTTTTATTTTCGGGGTGCACAGAGAGAAATTAGAAATGACCTTATTGATAGACTAGCTACACTCTCCCCTTTTAAATGCATTTTTTTAAAAAGAAAGAAAATTGATTATTTTCCAAAGACCAATGTAAAAGCACTATAAAATATTCTATATCAACTAGCCAAGTTTCATGTCATTAATAAGATTTTATTTTATACAATTTTAAATTAAATTAAAATTTATTTTATTTTAAAAAGTTTTGGATTTTGCAAATGTTTACAAAACTACCATGAATGACACAAACACCCATCTTAGAGTGATGAAATACCCACTCCCCAACCTCTTTTGCCATCATTTCATACACCACTTATCTTGACCATGGAATGAACAGGGACTGAAATTGTCCTTTATCTGAAATTAGGGGAGGAAAAAAAGCTGAATACAGCGACCACTTCACATTTTAGACCTTAGCATGGCTTGTTCTGGCACATCCAGAAAGAGTATGAAGATGCCTCCAAGGTCAGCCAAACCTAAGCTCCTAGAGCTTTTCCATTAAAACATTAAATTAGAGTGTTCTGGGAGGAAAAAAACTTTCTCGTTCTTTGCTTCATGCCATTTGCTCCACGCCACAATTAAAGCATGAGTACCAGTTAACAGAAATGCCACTGAGGATGTAGTCACTCTTGTTGCTTTTTGTCAAAAGGCCCAATTAGCTTCCTTTCTCCACCTGCTAAGGCTTGGCAAAAAGCTAGCTGATTAAAGGAAAAGGGTTCCTGATAGTATTTTTTAAAATTCAATTTTAAAATTATCTTGCTCAAAAACCTCAAGACTCATGTAAACTAGGGGTACAGAGGTATGTATTTGGTATTGAAATTTGATGTGTATTTCAACTCATTCTCCCACTCCCAAGTAATATGGTCTAATGAGAAAGGGGGGAAAAAAGTACGGGTAGCCCCCTGGACCATAATAAACCACTCAATAAGAACTAGAAAAGGTATAACTCACACTGCCTAGAAGACAGGCAGGCAGCTACCTTACCAAGTACAGGCCCTGATACATTAAACTTGGCCAATATCAAGTTTTTATTAAAAGGAACAAAAGAGATGATTCCTTTGGCTGCCAGGTATTGTTCCACCAGGGTACATAATATTCTTTTTAAAATAACCTACTGTTGCATAAATAGTTAGCTATTTTATTTGCACAATGTCTTCTTTGGGATAGTAAAAACCAACTAACCCAAAAAAAGAAATCTAAAGAGCTACAGACTAGACAATACACCATTCGAAGAAAATAGCCATCAAAGGGATACATATGCGGCATGGCTCAGTTAGTATGGAGGGGAGGGGCAACATGAACCACCTTGAAGGTGGCTAATTAAAACCACCTCCACCCCAGCTGCCCCCACTGCCTTCTTTCTCCAGATCAGTGGACTTCCATCTCCACGGAGTCCATCTTTCGAGATACTTAATGAAACAATAAGGTGGGAAGCAAAAGAAGAGGAGACACCAGGAAAGCGGGAAGCGTTGAGATCCTGACAAGGTAACCATTTTCTCTGCTCTGGTTTTTTGTAGGCCATCTTGTTGGTAGAAACGCCGAGATGTCTTCATTTTTCTCAAGAGTCACCAGGGGCAACGCCCACGGTCAGTTCTGAGACCAGTGCCCCTTAATCAAATGCCCAGCAACAAAGATCCTCAGACGAACGGTTAATTGGAGCAAATTAAGAAACCCACCATCACTTCAATGCGCTACGGAGCAGGAAAAAGAACAATGGACCGTAGTAGAAAGGAAAATAGCAATGTGCGGTTGAAAAATAGATTTTTTAAAAAATCTACAGTTTAGTCTTCATCCTAAAGGCTAACCTTATTTTTAGTCCATTGAAATCCCTAAGGAAGCAAAAGATAAGAGCCTGGAAAAGAAGACGCGCGCGCGCACAGGCACACACACACGCAGAGGAAAAAACTGTCATTAGCATCCAAGGGTTTCCCGCAACATTTAGCGCAAACGCCTTTGTTCCTCGGCTTGGGAAGGGAGGTGGGTGGGTGGGTGATGGAGAGATCAGATGGGGCTGCCCGGGCCCTCCACACCCTGCTCTCCGGCGCATGCGCGAGGCCGAGACAAAGGAATAGGTAATTACAGTCCCGATTCATTCATTTTCCCCGCAGTGCTGGGGAGCGCTTAGGCCGGGCTGTGATCTCGGGGGGCTGATTCACACCCCTAGCGCAAGAAGACCACCTCGAATGTGGCGTTTGATTTTTACCCCGCCACACACGCGGTGGTGGAAACCAAGACGGACCAAGGCGGTGCACGGTACTGAGCAAGCACCCGGGTGCGCCGTGCCCATTTCAGCAGGGAGAAAATTACACGGCCAGAGGCGGCCCGCCGAGTTCGTTTAAAAGCGGAAATGTCTCTGGGGAAGCAGATAAGGAGTTCAGCCAAACGCTCGATGAATATTCACGAAAAGAATGCGGTCTGCAGCCGGCCCGGTGTGTGCGGTGCCATCCCGGGATCCCGCAATTCTCACTTAGCTGATGGGGGTTTTAGGGAGAGGAGGGCAGAAACCTGGCGTCGGGTTTCGGAGTTAGCGCTTTGGCCCAAAGCCACGAAACCCAAACGTGGCCGCGGCGGGAGGGAGCCGTGCGCTGTCAGGTCCCGGCTCAAACCCCCAGGCTGTGAGGGCTGCGGGAGGCGCCCCGCGCCGCCGCCTCGGGGAAAGCTCGGGCAAAGGAAACGCTCTGAGGTAGCCCCCTCCCCCCAGTTGGGGGTGGGGGTGGGGGGGAGGCAGGGCTGGCACGTCCGAGGCTGGGGCTCCGATCCGCTACCCGTGGGCTTCTGGATTGCGCGCACGTCGTCGTGTGAACCTGGGGTTCCTCGGCCACCCGGAGCCGAGATTCACGAGGCCCACGGATCAAGGAAAACCCATCTGCCAAACCAAAGTGCCACCCCCTTCCCCTTGGCCGGGCCAGATGCCCACCCGCCGCCGCCACCTCCGTCTCCCTCTCCCCCTCTCTCCCGCCCCACCCCGCCCCCACCCTCCATCTTGGCCGTGCCGCCCCTCGCCCCTGCTGCCGGGCTGTGACTCTCCGATGACAGATGCAGACGCTCCCTCCAACCCCACCGAAAAAGCCGTCTCCGCGGGACTCAAGGCGCTCAAGGCATTTGGCATTCAACCATTCCTTCCCCGAGCAGCAAGCCCACCCTCCTCGGTGGTCTCTCCCCATCCCCCCCCCAACTCCGCCTAGCGGCTTCGCCAACGCCCCATCCTCCCCACGCCAGGAGTGGCCGAAGCCGCGCTCCCGTGCGCCGCGCATCCACCCGCATCCCCGAAGTGCCACCACGCCCGTCGCCGTCCAGCCCGGCCCCCACACCCGGGCTGCCGCGGGGAGAGCGCAGGGGGCCGCGGGGGAAGGGGCGGAGGCGGCGGGGGCCTGGGGATCGCGGCGGCAGGAGGGCCTTCGGGGCGCCCCTCCTTACCGGTCGTGGGTGCCTGTGCCGCCCTGGGTGAGCGCGGTGCCGCCGAGGGCCCCGGTGCCTGGTGTCGCCCGATGCCCGGCTGCTGGCGGAGGCGCTCTCCCCGGCCCGACGGCCGAGCCCGGTGCGAGGAGCGGGTTGGAGCGCTGCCGCCGCCGCCGTCGCCGCTGCCGCTACTGCCGCCGCCGCCGCTGCAGCCTCTGCATTTCTCGCGCGCGCTCTCCCCCTCCCCTTCCTGCCCAGCGCCCTCCCCCGGCGCGTCCGCCCGCCCAGCCTCCCTCCCCTCGCGAACCCCGCCCGCCTCCCCTCCCTTCCCCTCTCTTCCACCCGGGTCCCCTCCCTCCCCCGCCTCGTCTCCCCTCCAACCCGGCCTCCCCGCCCCAGCCACGCAGCTTCCCCTCCCCTCCGCCCCAGGCCATCCCCCACCCCTCCATCTCTGTCCCCCTCCCCTCCATCTCTGTCCCCCTCCCCTCTCTTCCATCTTCCATCCCGGTCCCACCCCCTACCCCACCCACCCCCAGTTTCCTCCTCTCCCCTCTCCTCCCCCACTGCTCCCAGGCTGTCTGTGGGCTTCTCGCTCCCTCTCTCATTTATTCATAACGGTTGCCTAAGAAGCGATCCGGATCGCTCAGGCTTCAGGGGCTGCCGCCGGGTGGAAGGAATGACGCCCCCCGCTCCAGCTATCCTTCTCAGCACCCCAATCCGGCCCGCTCCCGACGCCAGGGAGGCGGCTCCTCCCGCCGCCTGAGATCCGCTACCCCGGGAAGGCAGCGGGTTTGGGGGTGACCCAGTGACTCCCCCCCAGCCCCACGGGACGGCCGTCTGCGGGGTTTGGGGTGGCCGCCAGCAGCGCGCCTGGGGCTGAGGAGCGCCACGGGGCTGGCTCCCACGCCCCCGAGACTGCGCCCAGAGGCTGAGGGTTTGGGGAAGGGCGACCGCTGAGGATGCTCTCGGGACTTGGTTGAGGCGACTGGGAAGAGCAGCGTCCAGGACCGAGGCCGTCGTCTTTTTTGATGCATGTGCCTTAGCCGAGGCACCGGTTCTCCCAAGGCGGGAGAAGTCGAGGCAGCCTGCAAGGTGCACTCGGAGGCGCACTCTGCAAAGCCGTGGCCAGCTGCGGCGTGTCGCGCGTCCTGAGTGGCCACCGCTCCGCGTAACACCAGCACACAAAATAACCACCAGGTTGGCAGGCACCTTGCTTACCTGTTGGCAAGAGGCAAATGCCAAAAACAACACTATGACATCGCTTCCAGCGGCCGCTCCTTCGTTAAACAAAAGCCAGTGTTACTCTCGCACCCCCTGCTGACCCTGGAACTTTAATTTGCAGCGTTTTGGCGGCCTCTGGCGGTGGTTGGATTACTTTCCTGCATGTCCATTGCCTGGCAGAGAAACCCACTAAGGTGCCAGTTCTGCTTCAAGGTGCATCTGCTCTCCGAATCTGGCGTGGATTCCCCGGTCAGGGTTGTGCCCCAGAATCAGGGTGACAAAATGTAACCTTATTTAGAGGTGCAGACGCCGAGGGCAAGTGAAGCCAGACTTAACTGAGGAAAGGTAAGTCCACTTTCGCTAAACAGAAAAATGTACTTATCAGAAATCAACGGTATATAAATTCAGGGAGGTGGCGAGAGGAACCCACTCCGGCGCTAGCGCTTTTGTAGTGGAAAATCACTCCTGAATGTATCTCCAGTTTATATGCGGTCCCCGCCCCAATTGAATCAATACATACAAGCTGGACATGTTCCCATTTTAACCATAAGATGCTAAGAAGGAACGAGGACTCTTTTTTTTCTCTTTTTTTTCCCCCTTCTCTATGTTTGCCAATTAAATGAAATAGAAGTAAATATGGTACAAGAACAGGGAAACAAATTAGGACTAGGACTGCCTCCAAAGCATTTTATTTATTTCAGTACTTATTATTTCCCTCATTCCGACACACCGTTTATGAGACCAGATGCTTGATTTCTCAACCTCCTATTTGGGGCCGGAGAATTCCTTGTTGGGGGGTGGAGGGGGGCTGTACTGAACATGGTAGGATGTTTTGTAGCATTGTTGGCCTGGAGACCTGCTAGAGGCCAGTAGCACCTCCCCAATTTTAACACCAAAAAAACATCTCCAGACTTTGCCAAATGTCCCCTGGGAGGGAAAAATCACTCCCAGTTGGGAAACACTGGGCTATAAAATTTTAAAGCTTTGTTAACAAGCCACTAGATTTTTTTACCCCATCGATTTAGATGAACATTTGCAATTTTATGCCCAAGACATTAACCAATATGTTTGTTAGTGGAGCGGAATAGTTATTTCTTTAGCATCCAGGTTTTTATCCCTGGCATGTAAATTGTCTTAATAATAGTAAATGTATGTCGCTGTTTTGTTTGGATGATAAGCCCACAGTTGTTATCTTTTTTTATTTTCTAAAAATTTTCTTTAAGAATACAACATAAAAAATCATGTTTGCTGCCTTCAGTGCTTCCGGCTAAATTTTCATGATGGAGAAAGCAAGCCTTTCAAAGGTGTGATTGGAATACAGATCACAGGTTACCATAGAAACCAGAGGCAAAAGCTTACACCAATGAGGAGAACTGCAGGCCTCCTCAATTTTGTCTCTTGTCAGGTTTCCTTGGCCTCTTAAAAGAAAAAAAAAAAAATCTGAAGAAATAGTGATGTAACTTACTGCTAGCACCACTAATCTTGAGGGCAGACCTTTTCCCAGAATTTATAGGAATATATCAGTGTCAACCAAAATGCCCACTGCAGCTACATTACTGTATAAAATCCAGTTTGGGGACGTTTTTATTCTCAGTTTTTGTTGTTCATTCCAACATTTTACATTTTTGGTGCATATGCTCTTCAAAACATGCACAAACTTTCAACATTAGGGAATTTAATGAAAAGCATTTAAAACTCGAGTTTAGAAGATCATTAACATTAAGTATTGTGGCCGTCACATAGCGGTTTTGATTATAGACTAACAGACTTGGGCGTGTATGTTAAGGGTGCAATTTATGCCAAAATTTAATGGCTTTCAAGGTTACACTCATGGAAAAAAAACAGCCTTAATTTACCCAAATAGAATATATTTTGAGTAAGCAAACCTGGACTTTACAGGTTATAAAATGAACTCCATTATCATTTTGTAATTGCCTGCATAGCTTGCTTCAGGAAAGCAAAGCCAACATCATGAAAATATTTTTATAATTATCACAAAAGATAAACTGGCCAGTGATCACTCACATTACCAAAGGATTTCCCATAGAATTGCCTGCAATATAATGGACTCGCTGTCCCTTAAGTTACTAGTCTCAAGATCTTTTGTGCATGTTCAGCCTTTCCATTTATATCTATTGCATCAGTTGAGACACCTACAATAGATTATTAAATAGACCTCATCTCACCGCCAAACCTTACTCAGCACTCTCCTTTCTGTAACTTCTATGTTGCCCACTGAAGGCTGGCACCTCCCTTCATTTCTCCATCCTAAGTAGTAAAAAGAGGATTAAGATCCCAAATAAGCAATGTAGACCAATATGAGTGAAACCCAAGAGAAGTGCCAGTAAAGTCACCCGAGCATTACCCCAGCCTTGTTTGCTTGACATCATTTTGGACAGCTCCTGTTCAAAGCCACTGAATTAACCCAACCCCCAGAGACCCATTTATAGAACTGAAAAGTAAACTCAGCTCCACTGGTAAGTTTTGAGTAGTGAACCAACTTGCCGCAAGTTGGTCACCAAGTCTTGTCTGCAAACCACCAGGTCAAGGCCGGACGATCAATATTACACCTGAATGTGTGCACCTGATTTCCCCTTATTTGTGATTTTGAATCAAAGAAACGTTTTGAAATTGATATATTTGCTTCAACAATTCCCCCTCCTCCCCACCCTCTTGATTTTTACGAGATCACTTTTCACACAGGCCAGTGAAAGAACTTCTTCAGTTTCAGTCAGTTCCCTGCCGGGAGTGATTTTGTCCCCCAGGGGGCAGTATCAGGGGACATTTTTGCTTGTCACATCTGGGAAGGGAAGGACACTACTGGCATCTAGTGGATAGAGGCCGGGAATGCCACTAAACATCCTATGACGCTCACAGGACAGCGCCTCACCACAAAGAAGTGGCCTACCCAAAATGTCAATAATGCACAAGTCAAGAAATGCTAGTTGAAATGAACAGGAAGTTGCCACCCAGCTGGAAAAGGCCTGATTTCTTTTAAGAGCACACGCTGCAAGGCAAAACTGCTGGGCGGCAGGCTTGGAGTTTCTGAAATTTAACTGAGATTTCCCCCTTAGGAGGCACCCGCTCCTACGAACTCACCCATGAACACTCGCTCTCGCAGGGACTGCCTGGATTCCCTCCATTGTAACACGAGATTAAAATCAGGGATGTTTTCATTCCATTCCCCGTTACTACCTGCTGAGCAACTGGAAGAAAACAGCTTAACCTCGGTGCCCTGTTTCACCTCCTTCTTGATGTGCTGTAAAAGGATAGCTCAGAAACTCGAGCAGACATTTGTTTACTAAGAAAGCTTCAAACTTCAGGCAGGAATGGCGTCCTGGCTGTGGTGCTACACTGAGAACATGTGCACAAGCTAAAAGGCAGATACCAAACAATCTTACATTTTCTCTGAATATTTCTTTTCCCAACTCCTCCCTTTCACAGACTGATTTCCCCACCTACCCTTTCAGGCCCTCCTAACCCAAAGCACTTTTCTACCCACCAGTATTTTCTATCAAGAGTGTGTGTGTGTGTGTGTATATATATATATATATATATATATATATATTTTTTTTTTTTTTTTTTTAATGTGTCTGTCTCATACACCAGCAAGGGCTCTCCTTAGACAGTGCCTACCTGACTCTATAAATACCAGGCAGGGATTAGAGAGGAGGGACCTCAGTCTTGGGAAAATGAGTCCTAAATTCTTTAGTTACCCTTCCTTCACAATCACCTGCTAAACTCTTTAGAGTGCAAGTTCTTTTACAATGGCAGAAAGAACGTAGCACTGATGATTCACATGGCTCCATCTTTTTAGTAAATGAGATTGTAGAGGTTCCAGATTAAACAGAATGAGTCTGAAGTCTAAGCTCCCACATCTTGGTACCACCTGCATCTACCTCTATTCTCAGAGCAGAACTCTAGGAGTAATAAAGATATTTTTACCTTGAATCCAATGCAGGGATTGGTGTCCAAAATAAATTGGTAAGTGCAAAATTCAAGTCCCCAACAGAATGCAAAATGACCACATTTTTGTCATAAACAACTAAAGGGGCACAGCATGCCTGCTTCTCCAAGCACAAATACTATGCAGATTCAACATCTACTTGACTCTGCAATTCTGATAGGCAGCCTAAGCCTCACAAACAGATGTCATAACCTTATAAGCCCAGGAACCTCCTACTCAGAGATGCTCAACTCAATGCCAGGAAGAATGATTCCTCCCCAAGCCAAAAAGTGAGATGATTAGAAATGAGAGAGCCAGAATTAAAATATTAAAATGCATGGAGGAGAAAGCTAGCATAAACAGTTGAGGATATATTTTTTAAAAGAAGCAGCTTTGTGTCAGTAATTTTTAGAACAGAATGCCCATGTATGAAAAGGAGGTATATTAGCACAAGGATGTGCCAGGGCCCTTGACACAACAAGAAAATCATGGGTACCTTCTTGAAGCATCTTTGTTACTGAAAGACTCGGAACAAAACATAAAAGTAATTTCATCATAATTAAAATATTAACATTTTCAAATGCAAGCACAGGGAGCACGGAGGCTTGCAACGCACCCACCAGAAGCCAGGAGAGAGGCATGGAACAGATTGTCCCGCAGAGCTTCTGGCAGCAGCCCACCCTGCTGACACCTTGATTTCAGAGTTCTGGCCTCCAGAACTGTGAGAGAGAAAACGTCTGTTCTTTTAAGCCACCCAGCTGAGGGATTTTGTTACAGCAGCCCTAGGAAGCTAATACACATGTCTTCTAGAGCTGATAAGAAAAGAAGGGAAAGGAAAGGAAGGGAACAGAAGGGCAGGGCACAGGGGAAGGTGTCCAAAACAACTTATGTGTCAAAAGCAAGTGTCTCCATTTGGATGAAGAATGTGGTGCCAGATCCGGCATTCCCCTAGTGGCATTGTCCCTGCATGCCCCCCCTTGTTCTGACCTTCCACACCTGATGAAAAGGTCAGCCATGCCACAGCCCAGCCCAATTCTCGTGCAAAAGACCTTCCCCCTCGAGTTTCAGTCATTGTGAAGCCAAGAATCGAAGGAGCAGTGATTGCAGGGGCAAGGCTTGAGCCTACGGTTAGTCCCTACCTACTCTATGCATATATTAGATTGGAGTGTTGTTTTTGGATTTACAGACCCATAATACACACATGCGCACACAATTCTGTTGTCTATATAACATTGCTTGTATGTCTTTCTCAGTATGTCTGAATTATGCCCCTGTTAAAAAGCATTGTTGCTGAATCAAAATCACTTGGACATTTTTCTGCTTTTGGAAGTCAGTTATTTTCTTTTCCATTTTTTCACTCTTACTAATGCTGCTTTAAACAGAGTTTTCTCTTTTTGAAATATTTCCTCAGTACCAGTTGCCTAGAAACGAGGTCCATCAATCAATGGCTATGCAGATTTGTACGGCTCTTGCTTTCCTATAAAAGTGAGCAAATTCAGTGGCACCAAAAGAACCTGAGAGAAACTGCTTCCCCAGAGTCCCAACACTAATTCATTTAACCATCTTTCATGGGTGTAAAATGGTTTTAAATTGCATATCTTTAACTACCAATAAGATGAAACTTTTTTTCAAGTATTGGTTCATTATTTGGATATTGTCTGGTGTAACAGTCCAAGTTTTTTATGAAAGGCTTAATAGCAGTTCTACTGATGAAAGTCTTCCAACTGTTCACTCTTTAAATCATTTTCTCCCATGGGAAAATGGATGCTTACCCATCAGTTTAGACACCTGTTGAACTCCACTGGAACAGTAGAAGAGGTGGTTCATCTTAGTGGTTAAGTGACCCAATTTGGGTTTGAATCCTGACTTTGCCTCTACTTTGAAGCTTTGTGACCTTGAGCAAATTCCTTCATCTCTCTAAATCTTAGTCTTTTCATCTAGAAAATGGAACTATTTCCAACATCATTGGGTTGTGCTGTGGATTTTATAAGAAAATGTATGTAAAGTATTTAGCCCAGAACCTAATTGAAAAGACACAGTCAGAAAACGTGACCTGAAAGTTGATTTTCTAGCACCACCAATAGGGCCATTAAGGAAAATATAAAACAAGAAGAGCTGGGTTAAATTAAATTAGGGCATTTAGGATGACACAGTTAGCCATAATGGAAAACCTGAAGTATGCCACTATGTTTGCACAAGGAATGTAGTTCTAAGCTTCCTGGCAGCCAAGGTAGGAGAAATATTAAAATATTATGGACTCTTTAATTCTCATTATCTAATTTTAAAAAAATAGTTTCAGTGTGTCAGGAGGGAAGAAATCTTCCAAGGACCAACTCAAAGGAATGTATTGATGTACAACTTTATATAAGAGATGCTGAATAAAGGACAGTTTTCCAATAATTTTTACTGAAGATACAGAAATTTTCTCATGAGGCCATTCAGTACATCAGCCTCCATAACTTCAGAGACCATGGTATTACAATTCTGCTAAAGCATTTTTTATGGGAAGATAAGAATAACGTAATCGGGGCAGACACCTTTGTGCCAGAGTGTCTGGCGGGGATGCCCAATGCCCTTGCAGGGTGGAGGGATGAAGCGGAAGCCTCTTGGCGCTGTCAGGATTTCATTTGGGGGGAAAGTGCTATTCAAAACCCACCCACCCCACCTCAACCCCTGGTCTCTGATGCCGCCTCTCCCCTTTATTCCCCACAGAGGTTTTTGAACCTGGAAACCCAGACTCTAAGGACACTTAGGGATGGACTTCAAGGAGTCCACGTCCTCTCTTCAATTCTTCCTACTAAATGCCTGACATGTTTTGTGACCTTAAATAAGAACCAGAGCACAAAACTTGACTTCTCAAGTATTAGGTTGACAGAAAAGCAATATGTATTTATATTTTAGTCTTTTTTTTTTATTGCCTTCTTGTAAATTGGAGACCTTGGCTTGTATTTTGGCCCAAGTAGAGGGCTTACCCCTTTCTACCCTAAGGGGCCTTGTAAGGGTCTTGCGTGGAGACTCCGCCTCTTGTTCTGGCTGCTGCTTAAAAAGTCTGCTCAAGAACTTAGAAAATTGCTGAGATTCCCTGAGAATGGAAGAGCAACCAGGGGTATCAACCACGTCGATGGACTACAGAGTAACGTATGTGGCTCCTGGAGAGCACGGGGAGGAGGTCGAGGCTGGACAGGGATGGGCTAGTGGGCCTGCTCTGCAAGCTCCATTCAGGGGTGGGGGCTGATGAAACCCAGCCGAGGACAGAGGTGAGGACACGCACCGTTCTCCATTTCTCCAAGGTCTGAGGGACACCCGTAACTGCTGATGGAAAAGTTTAAAAATACCACCCACCATCTAAACGTGTTCTACACTGTATTTCTTCAAGTTGTTGCCAAATGACAACCTCAAAGGTCCTGGTAGGTTTTTTACAAAGCAATTTTTAAAATTGGTTAAATTTTAAAAAAGGTTAAATATAGAATCGCTGCCTTCCAAATATACAGTCTGATGGAGAAGCTTTTAATCTAGAGTAGGAATCAGAAACCATTTTTTTTAAGGGCCATGTAGTAAATATTTCAGACCTAGTGGGCCATAAAATTTCTGTCACCTCTACTTGACTGTAACCCTTCTTGGTGGCAGGAAAGCAGCCAGAGGCAGTGTGTAAGGAAATGGACGTGAATGTGTGCCAATAAAATTATTTACAAAAACGTGTGATAGTCAGCAAAAAGACAACCAACCCAATTAAAATATAGGCAAAGGATTTGAATAGAGATTTCTCCAAAGAAGATATACGAATAGCCAATAAGCACATGAAAATATGCTCAACATCATTAGCCTTTAAAGAAATGTACACCAAAACCACAGTGGGGTACCATCTCACATCCACTAGGATGGCTATTATTAAAAAATAGAAAAATAACAAGTGCTAGTAAAGATGTAGAGATATAGGAACCCTCATGCATTGTTGGTAGGAGTGTAAAATGGTGCAGCTCCTGTGGAAAACAGTTTCGCAGTTCCTCAGAAAGTTAAGTATAGGACCCAGCGATCCAACTTCTAGGAATATACCAAAGGAATTGAAAACAAGGACCCTGACCAATATTTGTACACCAACGTTAATAGCAACATAATTCACAATAGCCTAAAGGTGGAAGCCATGGTAAATGAATGAATAAATAAAATATGGTATATACATATAATGGAATATTATTAAGCCATTAAAAAATGAAGTCCTGATGCATGTGACAACATGGATGAACCTTGAAGACACCATGTGGAATGAAATAAACTAGACATAAAAGGACACGTATGGTATGATTTTGCTTATATGAAAAAATTAGAATATGCAAATTCATCAAGGCTGAAAGTAAATTATAGGTCACCAACTAGGTGGGGGTAGTGGGGAAGAAAGGGGAATTAATGCTCAGTTGTTACAAAGTTTCTGTTTGAAGTGATGGAAAAGTTTTGGTAACGAGTTGTGATGGTGGCAGCACAACATTGTGAATGTAATTAATACCACTGAATTGTATACTTGAAAGTGAAATTATGTTGTATATATATTACCGCAATTAAAAAAACAAAAAATAAAACTATGCAGTGGGTTGGTTTTCGCCCATGGTCTGTTATTTGCTGACCCCTGAGCCAGACCATTAATAATTTCCTCTTGCTAAAATCACCCTTAAACTATAATAAAGTGAGTTTGAAGCATCCATTAAATAACTCAAATTCTTTTTAAATGCATCGCCTCAATTGTCTTAAGAAATTATTCTGGGGTAACAAATGGGGGAAAAGAGCTCTCTAGTGTTTTTATACATGTCATATATAGGATTTCATGTGAATATTTCTAAATTCTCAAATCAGTAGTATATTTTCTTCCTCCTAAGATGAACTTTATACTTTCCTTTAAGTCTTAAATGCAGCTGTATTTTCATCTACTCAGAACATTCATGGCTGATGCATAAAGTGGTGAAAAATTTGCATTTAATCTCAATTTCCATTAGAAGGGACTTACATTTCCTTTAAAATAATAAAATGAGCTTATTTTGATCTCATTAATTTTGCACTTATTATCCTAGTATTTCAAGTATAGCTGGAGATATTTTTTACTCTATGCAGAGATTATCTCCTTGTGAAGAAGCAAAAGCAGGGAAAGAAAACAAGTAAAATCAGCCAACTAAAAGAGAAGGAAAATATTACATCCTAAAGAAAAATAAAATATAAAGCAAAATAAAGATGAGATTTAGTGCAGATCATTTTTTCTGAAAGGAACATTTTAAAGTGTTATGCAATAAAATACTTTTCCTTCATGATATCGGATATTCGGTGAGTCCTAAAGAAATAGATGTAGATCTACTTTTCCATATCTTACATTAATTCCCAGAGTCGGCAGTTTATCATTTTGAGTTTGGGTTTAATTTTTATTCCATCACTAAAGCTTGAGAACTCTTCCAAGATTTAAGTCTTGTTCAAATCTAAAATTCAATTGAAACAATAATATTTTAAGATTCTGTCTTTTTCCATTACTCTTGAATGCTCAATGCAAGAAGAAATCATGTTGTCTAAAAACACATAACCACCCTGCCCCCAGCATCCAACATGGGCACAGATAATCCAACATGGCAGCATTCTGACCATGGCCAAAAAAATCCTCAGTGATACTATACCACAGACAGGCACTGACAATCAGATCTCACTCCACCCAAGCTGGATAATTGTACTCTCCAACATAATCCAATTCCTTCATTTTACAAACTGGGAAATTAAAGAGCCATAAGGTTGAAAGATCCCCAAGGGCTAAACATGATTCTCCTGTCCATTCTACTTCTCCTTTTTTCCAGAAATACCAGATTCCCCTGAGGGGTTGGGGGGTGGGAAGTCTGCCTTTACTGTGATATGAATTCATATGCAAACTAAACATATTTATTGATTGCCCATTAAATCCAGAAATGGTTCCTGAGGGTCAGGAGCTCAGTAATCAATAAGGCTGATGAGGTTCTTGAGGAGATGAGGGCTGACTTGGGTTCTTAGGGCTGCTGTATCAAAGTACCACAACCTGGGGGCTTAAAGCTACCAAAAGTTATTCTTTCATGTTTACAGACCTGAGGTCCAGAGTCAAGGTGTCAGCAAAACCAGACTCCCTCTGACACCTGTCAGTTTCTTCCTAGCTTCTGGTGGTTGGCCAGCCATCCTTGGCGGCGCCCTTGACTTGCAACCACAGCACTTCAATCTCTGCCTACATCATCACATGGCTGCCTCCCCTCTGGGTCTATCTGTGTCTCTTCTCCCTTCCTGATAAGGACACCAGTCACCCTACTCTAGTATGACCTCATTTTACCTTAACTAATGCTACCCAAAATGACTATTTCCAAATAAGGTCATAATCAAGAACTAGGGGTTAGGACTCAGAGAACACAATTCAGACCATAATAAGAGAGAAAAAGAAGTCAGTAAGGTAGATTCCCATAGTAATTCCTCTCTGAGGAATGATGGGTTGGGAGTGGGGAGCCCCTTTATGTTGAATGATCAGGGAATTCCCTTAGGAGAGTGTTACCTTGAGCTGGGACCTCAAAGATGGGGAGAAGCATGTTCTGGTCAGAGGGCACAGCTAGAAAAAGAGAAGAAACACAATGGATGGTGTTCAGTGCTGAGAGGCAGAGTGAGCTGAGGACAGAGAGGGACCCTTTGGGTCTGGCCCGAGGATGCGGCCTTGACAGGGGCCACCCTAGCAGACACCCAATTAGAGTGAATGAGGTGGAGGTGGAAACAGTGAAGACACAAAAAACTTTTGAGAACTTTTGCTGTGTTCTCTAATGCTAGAGAGAACTGGGCATTAAGGAGGGATTTTTTTTAATAGAAGCCATCAGAATACATAAATGTCAATGAGGATGTGCAAGGGAGAGGTAAGTATTTGATGGTGGAGGAAAAAGTGCGACAACTATGGATGCAAAGTCCTTAAGAAGGCAAGAGTTGTCTGGATGCAGAGCACAAGTGGAAGGGCTGGACTTTATAGGTACAGGAAGAGCGGTCGCAAGGATGGGCACATGTACAGGTGGAATCTTAGAGTAACAGCTTGATGAAGAGGAGTCACATCTGCGAAGATTAATTTAAGCGCACACGTCCTTATGCTATGATATGTGAACTCCATGAGGGCAGACATTCTTGCCCATTGCATTCACTGCTCGGTGCCTAGAACAAGGTCTGGCACTCAGTAGGTGCTCAATAAGTGTTTATTGAAAGAAAGGTATGCAGAGCGTTTGTTAGTTTTGGTACTCTGATTTTCCAAATAACCACAAGGTGGCAGGCTCCTTCAGGAAAAGGCAATGTTACCTGGTTGGCTAATTTCCATTCTAAGCCCAAAGAAGTGACACGTTTTTGAACACTCTAAAACACCAGAAAACCAATTTTAGCCTTGAGTATACAAGTACTTACCTGTCTTGGGACAGACAAAGCCATTTATGCAACTTTGTGAATAAATGAGACAGGAAATAAAATGTAAAGATTGGCTGGGTACCCGAGAGTTTAAGAGGTGGTTCCAGTACTGTGAAATTATTTCCCCTTAAAATAACAATACCTGCTGCCTCTCAGCTATTTCTGTTTGGCAAGTTTCAAAGCCGCATGATGCTGTAAAGAACCAGAGAATCACCAAAGTGAATCAGGACTCTCGCTGAGACCACCTGACATCTCTGAAACCTAGATTTTAGAATTTGATTTGTGAAAATGACATGAGATTGTTCTTTCTTTTAAAAAGATCTTTTGGCACTTGTCCTCACAGATAATATCTTAACATTTTATTTTTTCTTTCCCCACTCACATCCCCAAATAATAATATACAAGAAAAATTAATTCTTTCTTTTAAAGAAGTGACATACAGCGTTTGAATCTAACATGTCTGCATCGTTAAGTCTTGCCAATCTATTTTTCTTTTGCTTTGTTTTGCTCACACTTTAACTAGGTATAATTAGAGTTTGAGAATTGGATGGCACCTTTAACTGACTTTTCTTTTTTTTTTTTTTTTGGAGGTACCAGGGATTGAACCCTGGGACCTCGTAAATGGGAAATGGGCACTCAACCACTGAGCTACACCCACTCCCCTGCTTGCTTCATTTTCATCAGTAAATCGAGATAATATCTACCTATGGCAGATTGTATGATTATTTAAAATATTTGCTTCCCCTCCCAGGTGAAGGATTGTCTTCCCCAACCATTGATATCTGGTGTGACCATATGTTTTGAGATGCCCATCCACACAATAAAATAAAACCCCTGGCCCACTGAGGTTGGGAAGGACCATTTGACTTGCTTTGACCATTGAAATGAGGGAGAGAAGCTTTAAGAACCAGCTCACAGCCCTCCATCTCTCTTTTCCCTTTACCTTGAAATTACCAATATCCCACACAGATGCTGCTCTACCTTCTGGGTCCCCAGTGACACAGCCTCACAATGGACATGTCATGTGGGTGAGAAATAAACATGTGCCTGTGAGATCTGGGGGCTATTTGTTACTGCAACATAACTTAGTGTAAGATGACTGACGCAATATCTCATGGTGTTTGTAAGAATAAGGGAAAGAATGCAGGTATTAGGACCTGTGTGGGGCATATATTAAACAACAGACAAATGTTACGTTATTAATGTAATTATCATTCATTCATTCCTCCTCCCATAGTCAAGGTAAAAACATATTTGAGCTTTATCTAATTTCCATTACAAGGTGTTGGCATCATTCAGAGTTTATAATGAGGGTTAGGGTTCAATAAAGAGGCTAAGACATCCTCTACATGGCAAGCAATGAAAAGTGTCAATATGTGAGTGTCACGAGAGGGATATATATGCTCAAGAATATTTATTGGACAATTAGTGTAACATCACTGGAGGTACTCCACTATCTTCACGGGCTTTACATTCAGAAGATACGCATTTCTTTGACTGCTAGATACAAACAATAAAAAGAAATAACTTAAGCTAAGATATCCTAATTGTCTGAAATTAGATTCCATTGAAAAATTGTATTCTTTCCACTTTTAATATTGAGTCATTGAGATCCAGGAATGGAAAATGTACTGCTATGGGTTGAATGGTGTTCCCCAAAAGATAGGTTGACATCCTAACCTAAGGCTAAAATTGACTAAAATGTAAGTATTACTTTGTTATATTTATTATGTAAGGGAATTGCAAGTGGAATTAGTTAAATCAAGGTGAAGTCATACGGGAACAAGGCAGACATATGGCTGTGGTCCTTATAAGAAAAGAGATAGACACGAGAGGAGATGCCATGTGATGACAGAGGCAGAGGATGAAATGCTGCAGCTGCGAGCCAAGGAGCACTAAGGATTGCTGGCAAACCACCGGAGAGCAGGAAGGGGCAAGGAAGGAGTCTTCCCACAGGTTTCAGAGGGAGCACGGTCTGCCCACACCTTGATTTCAGATTTCCATCCTCCGGAACTCTGGGTGATAAATTCCCGTTTTCCTCCCCCACCCTGGTTGTGGTTCCCAGTTTCCATTAGCCCCAGGAAGCCAGTGCATGAACCCTTCCCTCTATTTAGAGTAGCACAGCAAGCCCTATCTGCTGTCCAACTAGAATTATTTTGAAACCCCCTGGATTCCTCTCCAAGAGTGCAATCTAATATCCCCCAAAATACTGATTTACTTTCAAATCAGTGAAAATGCAGTGTTCTCATTACAGTTTCAAATGTTGGGATGTTTAGCAGCAAACTTCTGGAGTTATGTAGATTCTGACCTGCAGTTCCAACTGATTCAACCCAGATCAAGCAACATAAACTACACCCAACCAGACAATTCACAATACTCTTTGACCCCTTCAATGGAAACACGCAGTCGAGAAACTGAATTCCAGAGGCCCCAGTCTTGTTACTGAGCCCGGAGGAGGGAGGGCGAGCCTGGGTCCAGAAGTTCACACAAGGATGGGGATACCCTGCCCTTTTCCCACAGCTTGCTCCCCAAGTCCAGCAGCCAGGCAAGTGCCCTTACTAGAATGAGGACTTCTCTGGAGAAGTGAAAAAAAGAGAAAGACCTCTTGAGATCATTGGGGTTTTTCTAATGAAAAGGCCAATTGGCTCCTAGTTGCCCTACAATGAAGCCTCTTCTCCTCTAGCTCTGCCCACATACATGTAGCTTGCAAATAGCAACTAAGGATCATCAGGTGTTTAAGAAAACTTGCAACATGAACTTGGAACAGAGGTCGGAAGAACTCTAGAAGTAATAGAGCCAATGCAGGGAACTGAAGACATTTTCGGAAAAAATAAAATAAATTTTAAATAAATATATAAAGTAATTTTTATTTTTAATATAAAATTTTAAAAATACAAATAAAAGAAAATGAATATAAATAATAAAAATAAATTAGAGCCTTTCAGAGAGGAAACAAGCAAATGGAATCAGGATTCAGAATAGCAGGCAACACTAGAAGCAAGAAGACAAGATTTTTAAAATTCTAAGGGAAAACTGATCTCAATTTAGAATTTTATACCCAATCTATCCATCAAAAACAAGGGTAGAATAGACCTTTCCAGACTTTCAAGGACTCCATAACAATAAGGGTCAAACCAAAAAGGAGAGACCAAGCAGGGTGGTCAATACAGCAGGGTACCAAAGGGATGTAGCAGTACGATAACTTGCAGCCAGCTCTGATGGATAACAAGTCCACATCGGGTCAGGGGGAAGAAGTTTACGCAAGAACCAAACCAGAAGTTTGCATGATGCACTTGAGAGTCTTGAAAATGATACTGATTTTCTGATTATATAAAATGCTTGGTAACTTGGTTGTTCTGTGAGAGCTTTTGGAAACTAATGATACTGTCAGGGACAACTAAACAAATGAGAAAACAAATGAGGAAATGTGGCAACTTCAGGAGAAACAAAAGATTGTAAAAAATATATATATATATATATATGAGCTTATATATCATACATACTTGACTCAGAGGTAAACCATATTTTCATAGTCAAAATAATGTAAGTACTAAGTGTTGAACAACGAGTTGTGATTTATAAGAAAATGCTGGGGGGGGAGCAGGTGTAGCTCAGGGGTTGAGCACCTGCTTCCTTTTACGAGGTCCTGGGTTCAATCACCAGTACCTCTTAAAAAAATAAAATAAAACAAAATAATTAAAGGCAGGGATGGAAAGGGGTGAGGGGAAGATGGGAGGGAGTGCTAGGAGAGTTATCCCCATATATCATAATGGAAATTCAATAGATAATGCCTATAACTGACCCTTCAAGAGCTTGAGGAGATGGAAGTGAATTCACTGAGGAAGGTGAAAAGCAAGGTGGAAAGGTGTGAGTGGGGGAATGGTGTTTCTCATTACAAGCTTTTTGTACTGATGACTTTTTAAATTATGCACACATACTACCTTAATATTTTTAAGTTAATTAAAAAAAGGAAGAATGATAAAACAGTGACTCATCATCAGGGAATTTCCAGTCCAGTTGGAGAGACAAGACACAAGCATGTGAAAATAAAGTAATAAAAATAACAACAGTTTAAATAACCATTCAAGATAATAATAGAAGGTAACTCACCGATCCATGCAGCTAATCGCGGAAAGAATAATATTTCCAGGGAGAGAAGAGCTCACTGCAACCTTGAGGTTAGAAGGGGGGACTTGATAGAGAGGGGAGATTTGGGCTGGATTGTCTTGGAAAAGCCAAATTGTCTACCTGGATGTGGAAGAGGCAGTCCAAGGAACACTTTAGAGACAAGACATAAGGCATGCTGGTGGAGACAGTGGGCAATCTATTTAGAGTAAAATCTAAATGCGTCCCAGTCTGGGTTCTGTAAGAACCATCCAATCACTAGGAAAGGTCAGTCTATGTTCTGAAGGTTCTAGGAAGCGAGGCTAAAACATTTGAGCTTTTTCTGTAGCGTGGACCCCAGAGAGGAACACATCCACCTCAAAGTTTAGCAAGATAGGAGGCAACCAGAGAATACAGGATGGTCTGTTTTGCCAACATTAAATATAGAGATTGACACTGATGTCCCCACTCAGTCTGTATGTCTGATGGTCAATGAGTGGGTGAGTTGATCTTTAGTGATGTGGGCAACAGAGGTAGCTTCTCCCTATTTCTCAACTTCTCACTTATCACAATGTTTTGCTGAGCACATGCCTCATGTCCCACCCCCACTCTCCAAAAAATGGACATGTGGCTTTAAAAGATTCCTGGGAAGAAAGCAAAAGTTGAAGATAGTACTGGTAATTCATGCACAGAGAAGCAAGCAAATAGCAGAACGGGCTTATCTACACCTGAGCATGAGATGAATGCAATGGTAATGGAAGCCCTCCGACAATAAGCTGGACAAAAAGTTTTTAATTACCAAGAAGATTAATTATATTTGCCCCCACTACTATTAAGGAAGAAATTTACCCTACATGTTGAAAATGCCTTTAGATGGAAGCTAATGACAGAATTGGACACCCTGATGAACAAGAAGTTTAAAACTACTTTCCATTTCAACTTAAACCTGTTTTTAAAAATTTCTATTGTTTAGTATTTTACCATGTACGTAATATTATTAATATAGTAGTATTTGCATATTATTTCTATGCAATTATATGTCAGTTTTTGTTTTTGTTTTTTTTCACTACCATGCACAGGATCAAAATGGTGGAGACCACTGCATTTCATTAGGTTGGGGGCTGGAGAACGCTGTGCTCCAAGTTCTGCAGGAAGGAAAGACTCTGCTGGCCCCATGGGGCACAGGTTCCATGAATATTTACAATAGCGCAGGCATGAAGGGAAAAGGAACTAAATGAGATTTATCAGTGAGTCTTTGGATTGAAATGGAATAAGTTTGAGAACTACAGCAAAGGGTCAGGGAATGAGATAGGGTGACTGCTGTGATGAGAGGACATTTGTCAGTATGCTGCCTGCTAAAAACAGCTGTCAACAGTATAAAGCATATAATTAAATACTAGCTTAATGAGTGGATAGTTGTCTGTTCACCCCCAGATAAGTACATATCATTCTGCTTAAATTCCTTTTTCTCAGGGTCACAGGGCTGTATACCTAGGAGCTCATTCTTGATGCTCTTGGCCTAAAGGAATACTTTAAGATTAGGAAAACTCAGTCTTTTCCCATGTTGAAGGTGCTTTCACACCAACTGGATGTCTAAGGCTGAAACGCATTAACAAATACTTGGCATTCATCAGTCCCAGTTGTTGTTCTAGGACTTTTTCTCATATTAACTCACTTAATACTAACCACAACCCTGCAATTGTGATACCCATTTCACAGATGAGGAATTGAGGCGCAGAGAAGGTAAATAACCTGGCCATGGTCAAATGGCTAATCTGGATCCCACCCCAGGGAGTCTAGCTCTGAACCACACACCAACTGCTCTAAGAGTATAATTAGGGTGTTTGCTCAAAAACACCTCCACATGACCCATATTTCCTTTTAGCATTTCAAACCATTCCATTCGAACAGTTTTCCAGGCTTATGCTTTGTATTACTCAGCCAAAGCGGTGCTGATGCAAAATATCAGAAATTGGTTGGTTTTTATAAAGGGTATTTATTTGGGGTAGGAGCTTATAGATACCAGGCCATAAGGCATAAGTTACTTCCCTCACCAAAGTCTATTTCCACATGTTGAAGCAAGATGACTACCGACATCTGTGAGAGTTCAGGCTTCCTGGGTTCCTCCCTTCCTCAGGCTTCTTTTTCCTGGGCTCAGGGTTCCTCTCTTCCTGGGGCTGGCTTCTCTTTCCTCTGTAAGCTTACTTTCCAGGACTCCAGCCTAAGGCTTCAGCATCAAACTCCAACATCAAAACTCCAACACCAAAAACCCTCCAACTCTGTCTTTTGCCATGGCTTTTATCTGTTAGTCCCCACCCTTTGGTGTCCTACTGGCACAAGAAATTTACATAATTAATCAAGTAAACCTATGAATCCAATATAATCTAATACACCCAGAGGAAAAGATCAGTTTACAAACATAATCCAATATTTCTTTTTGGAATTCATCAATAATATCAAACTGCTACATACTCCAAAGTTTGTAAATCAGAAATAACTGACTTTTTTTATGTTGGCTGGTAAGGGCAATGAAGGCTCCAGTTCTAGGCCACAGTCCATAAATTGGCAGATAAAAAGAAATGAATAGACTACGCAAAATGACTGACACCAATGGTCTCAAAACCAGAGTGAAATGTTGGCTGCTGGCAAATAACTAAATATGGGAAGGATACCAGGTAGCTCCTTTGGGGTGTTATATTGAACATAGTCTTGGGATGTTAGAGATTGTATGAGTTTCCTAGAGCTGCTGTAAAAAATTGCCCCAGAGTGTGTGGCTTAAAACAACAGAAATGTCTTCTCTCACGGCTCTAGAGGCCAGAAGTCTGGAGTCCGGGTGTTGACGGGGCACCTTCTCTATGGAAGTCTAGGGGAACATGCATTCCTTGCTTCTTCTAGCTTCTGGTGGCTGTCCCGCAATCCTTGGTGCTACTTGGCTAGTGGCTGCATCAGTCCAATGTCTGCCCCCATCTTCATATCACCTCTGTGGGTCTCTTATAAGGATACTTGTAATTGGATTTAGGGCCCACCCAAATCCAGGATGATCGCATCTCAAGATCCTTAACTACTTTTTAAACAAGGACACCTTTCCAATTAAAGTACCATTCACAGATTCTGGGAACTAGGATGTGGACTTTTTTTTTTTTTTTTGAGAATACCGTTATCTAAAACCAACCAACTGGGGAGCAGATGTGGCTCAAGTGGTTGAGCCCCTGCTTCCCACATGGGAAGTCCTGGGTTTGGTCCCCAGTGCCTCCTAAAAACAAAACAAACAACAAGCAAACAAATGAAAAAGCCAACTCAGGGAAGCTGATGTGGGTCAGTGATTGAGCACCAGCTTCCCACATACAAGATCCCGGGTTCAATCCCTCACCCCGGTACCTAAAAACAAACAACAACAACAAAAAAACAAATGAAATAGTTGGCGTGTGTAACTAATTCAAAGGTTAAGAAGATAAAACAAAGCAAGCTGAATGGTGCACAACAAACACCTAGTCAAGTAAGATTATGGGATGCACAGATCCTTAAAGAACATAGAATGAGAGAATGCATAAATTATATAAATATTCCATGTTTATTGGGCATCAGAATACCATGGCCTATCTGGGACAACACAAAGTAAATTTGAAAAAGATCAATTAAATATTTATGTAATAAGTCTTTTCGATAATGGATAAAAAATTTGAGCATGAAGATGAGAAAACAGAGAAAAGAAAATAATGGGGTCCAAGACCAGCAGGGGACAGCTTGGGAGAAGGATCTCTGGTTCTTCATCTCATCTAAGTAAGAATAAATTGCTCCTCAAGAGATTGGGGTTCAGTGTGAGATTATTGCACCAGGATACCCCACTCCACTCTACCCCACCACGGTAGGTGGCCTTGCTCAAGGTCATGATGGCCTTCTCAAAGACAATTCTGGTGAAGTCCTGCTTGACCTTTACCTCTTAGAGGCTAATTTAGAGGTTTTGTAACATGGTGGAATTCAACTAAGTGATTGTCATGGTTTGAATTGTGTTCCCACAAAAAATATGCTGAAGTCTGTTTTAGATTCCTAGGCTGCTTAAGCAAATACCATGGGTCGAGCTGAACAACAGGAATTTATTCAGTCACAGTTTTGAAGCCAGGAAAATGTCCAGATCAAGGCATTGTCAAGGTGATGCTGTCTTCCCAATGCCCTGCTCCCTGCAGTCCTCGGCTCCTCTGTCACATGGCAGCGGCTGCTGGTCTTTTTCTTCTTTTCCAGGTTTCGTTGCTTTCACCTTCTTGATTCTGTGGCTTTTTGCCTCTCTCTGTATTCATCCCACTTTTAAAGGACTCCGGTAAGAGGATCAAGACCCATCCTGATTGAGGTGGGTCACACCTCAGCTGCAGTCCCCTCACCAAAAGGGCCTACTCGCAATGCTTTCACACCCACAACAATGAATAAAATTTAAGAACTTTTTTCCTGGAGCACATACAGCTTCAAACCTCCACAGTGTCCTAATCCCAGTATCTGTAAAGACAACTTTATTTGGGTAATCACAGATGGAATTAATTCGTTCTGTTAAAATGAGTAGGGTGAGTCCTTAATCAAATACGACTGATGTCCTTACAAGATGGGGACAAGAGGCCAGACAGACACAAAGCAGAAGGCCAGGTGAAGACAGCAGAGGCAGAGGAAGGAACAGGGAAGGTCCAAGGCCAGGAGCACCCCAGCTGGCCCTGGCCTGCATGCCAAGGTGGAAGAGACGGGGAAGGCTCCCCCTGGAAGTTTCTGATCAGCATTGCGCTGCTGACTTGATTTGGAACTTTTGGTCTCCAGAACAATGAGACAGTAAATTTTTGTTCCGTTAAGCCACCCAGTTTCTGGTATTTTGTTCAGCACACCTAGGCCACTAATACTGAGATCTTAGGCCCCTTCCAGCTCAAAATTGCTGATTCTGAGGCTCTGTCCATTTCCTTTTTAGAGAGAGCATTCCACAAGGTTGGAATGCATCACCAAGGTGGGACTGGAATCTCTTCTTTGGAGGCCCTGGCTGTGAAGGTGCATTCCCATCTGTCTGGAATAACTCACTCAAGGTTCTGCACCAAACTGGGAGGGATCGACCAGCCCCCAAGGTGGTGCTGTACCCAAGATTGTATAAGGTCTGATCTATGAGCCGAGGCCAGCAGGGGACAAGTTCTGTAACTCAAGAGGGATAAGATCTCTTATAGTAATAAGGCCTGTGCATGAATTCAAACTTGTCTAATTCTGTATCCAAGTGTGCCTGGTTTCTAGAAAGCCAATTAAGTGACATAGATCACATAGGCTTTAAATATTCAGGGAAAGGATGTAGACTGAATGTGTATTCAAAGTTACATCCAGACAGAATGTGGGTGACATGTTCATTCAAGCTTAGCTGGTATTCAAACAAATGGCTAAACCCTAAAAAAACTAACGAAGAAAGTCTTTTTGACCTTCAACCTCTCCCGGCCCCATCACGTGTGTCTCTTGTATAAAAATAGCCTAAAACCCCTACTCAGGGTTCAGCTTTTTGAGGAGTCAGTCGGGCCTGACCGGTCATAATAAATCTTCCTTCTCAGAGATTCCTGAGTCCTAACCTTCAATACGTGATCACTGAATCCTCTCTGCTTCCACTACGGTAGTTCATCTGATGTTATACAACAATGTAGTTTTGAGTCCCAATTTCAAAGAAGTAACTAGTGGAAGTGCTCTCCAAATCACACCAGGGAACAGGAAAAGTTAGAGACAAAATTCTCATGCCAGTCCCCAAATGCCAGTTCACAGTGATGGGTGCCAATTCAGGACAAACTTTTCCCTGCTCCATGGTGAAATGAGAGAAAAATAAGGACAATTACATATGTGTACATATATATATAGTTTTCCCTCTTTAATTACTTTTTAATGGCATTAATTAGAAAAAAATTTTAATCTTTTTTCACTCCCTCCATTAAAAATGTAATTTTTAATTAAATTTTAATCATTTAAATTTACTTTTCAGTTGGTGTGTAGAGTCTCAAAGTCTGGGAATCTCTGCAGTAGTTTTACAATTACTTAAAGAAGCCCTGAGAAACACTTCCGGTTTATGCACTGTACAAGACAATCCTTACTGGAATCTGACTTTGTTGTCCTGCAATCTCCTGAAAGCTGCAGAGCAAGGGAAGGAGGCCAGGACCTTGGCCTTCACCCCAGCTATGGACCAACGTGAGAGAGGATTTGCCCAGCAGCTGGAGAACCTGACCTTGACTGAATAACCTGGAGATAAGCTCACAGGCAGGACACACTTTTTGCAAAGCAATTTTTAAAAAGTGGGCTTTATCTGGGGACCCACTGTTTCCTCCCCATCCATGGTCACAAGCCCTCCAGGACAAAATAGATGTCAAATAAATATTCATTGAACGAATTCATATCCCTGTTCTCTTTTTAAAATTTTAATCATAGTCTCCGTTTTAAAGCTTCACTGTAGTCGCCTTTTCGGCAGTTAAGTTTTCTAGACACATATATTATGTTACTAACCACAGTGCAAAACCCCTTCTGGCAATTTCCTAATGGGTACATTTTATTATATCTTCGTTCTCTCCGCCCTGCCCCCCCCCCCTTTTGTTCCTGAGATGAGAAGGAGAAAATTTTGTGTGAACACTTAAGAAGATTGTACATATACACAATTTGGTTATTTATTGAAGTTATTTATTCCTTAGTTGGGGGGAAAAAAAAGCAAGAAACAAAATATGGACCAACCTTGGAAAACAATGAGCTTATTGAAATGCATTCTTAATTTCTGTGAAAATTGCTTAATAGTGAGAGCCAAGCATTGCACACAATGTCCACAAGAGGGCACTGCAGTCAAAACACACGGGCATTGGCTCCAAATCCTTAACTTGCATAAACGCAGGTCATTTTATTAATATTGTTGTGGGTTTTTTTTAATGAATTGTTTTTCACAAAATGAAAGTCCATTTTTTTCAGCTTTGTTTAGACAAAAGTTGCACAAGTCACTTTGCTTAAGGGAAAAAAAAAATTCCGTTTTCTGGCAGCGGAAGCTAAAAAGTAGCTGACTTGCAGCATCCCAAATTAGCCCAAAACTAAGATTAATGTTTACGTGCTCAGGAAATCCAAACTCACACAAGAATGTGAACCAAGACGGTTGGGCCGGCGATAGCATGAGGGAGGGTCTTATAAATGTCACAGTTGTTCTTGTTCTGCTGACCCCTGTCCCCCTGCCACCCCACCTGAGGATATTCACAGCCAGTACAATTTAGATGACTCACTGAAGCTTTAAAATAAGATTTAGAAGTGGGAGAGGTTTAATTTTTAAATGCATCTGATGTATATGAGTAAGGGTATAATCTCACAGGAGAACTGGCCTTTTGCTACCAAAAGCCAAGTTCGTGCCCTCTCAGTGGCTGTAGCAAAGGCACAGGAGGGAAAGAAACGACGTAGAGTGGAATAGACTAGAAAGATATGATTCAACCCCTTTTTGTAAAAGCATTTGATTTCTTCATTATGCTAAAAATAAATGTCTTGGACTATTTGGGAAACAGCGGAGGGCCAAGGTCTATGAGAGGGCATTGTGATGGAAACTTCAGCAAAGGCATGGTCAAGGTAAGATGCACACAAATTATCGAGGCTCTTACAGCAGGGACACCATTAAGAGGCTTGCATTCCAATTCACTACACTCCTGACCCACTAAGAGGCTTTATTCACACAGAGAGGTTGCCAGTGCCTGGGTCCACCGGGCAAAGTAAGAACTGTTTTTTTCTTAGTCAGTCAATTCTCGTAGTTATTTAAGATTAAATCCAGAAAGAGAAGAGTTGAGTTCTGGAAATGGCAATGACAAGAGATCCAACTCACCAAGCACAAGGTTTTAAAGAATTTTTTTTCACTTTCCAGTATTTTTTCCAGTCCACCTTCACCCAAATTACAATGTTTTGTATAAAACTGTTTTTCCTTTACATGCACAGTTTTTAATGTGCTCTGGAGACATGGACATTTAGTAGGTCTCAAATACCGCCCCCCAAAAGGAATCTTCACAGGATAGTTGGCATTTTTAAAGCACTTTGCTTCCTTGCTTTATTCAAATTATCTGACAGAAAGCTCCCTTATTCTTCATAAAATCATAAAGGAAAAAAATAAGGAAACCTCAGGAACTCTAGAGCCAAGTGAAGCATCTTGTCTTAGATCTCAGAGACAGGTCCCCAACTCCTTGTCTAGCCTGCCTTAGACATCACACAATTATATTTTATTCTTATTTTTTCACCTTTAAAAGAAGAGTGAATAAATCTTCAAAAATGATGGCCAATCAAGAATTGTCCTTGGTCACCTTATCTGTAATTTGGATAGAAATATCCCTGATGCACTAAGGAGTCAAAAAAAAAAAAAAACAAACACCTCAAACAAAATGGTACAAGTCCATTGTCATGTTTTAATTCACCAGTACCCACAAAGGTTTATCCCTTCCTCCCCATTCCACCCTGAGAAAGGGGGTCACTCTGGGAAGGATCAAGAACAAACCCAGCTGAACCTTCTCCCCAAATTTCCTGACTCCAACAGTGCCTGTGACAGGAAAGTCACCTGTCAGCTGACTCAAGCATTGTGTCATCATTGCTTGGAATGCCTTAGCCAGGCCTCTGCCACCTCCATCTGCCCCTCAAAGAGGAGTGCTGTCTTAAAGATCCTGCCTGGGCTAGGACTAAGTCCCTCCTTTGCCTCTGCAGAGTTCAGACAGATTGGATTGTCCAAAAATGCCCAAGAACAGTTAAAGAGCAGTCAAAGAAAATGATGGAAGCACAGAAACACGGCTGGGTTGGTCCCACCATCCCAGGTCCTGCCCCAACCCTCATTGTAGCTCATACACTCAATTCAGATAATAGATACAGCTTCCCAAGTCAACGTCAGGGCTCCCCTTCCTGGATTCCTTATCTCACAGACAGTGAGTCATCGTCATGTTAAAAGTGCCATCTTACCTCCCAGCCCCTTAGTGTCCAGACAACCCACCCTTCGTTGTTGACTTAATGCCAAATCTCGGGATGAGTGAGAGCTGACCGCACTCTGCAGATGCAGTCGGGTTTGTGTTGGGCAATAGGAAGTGGTTTAGTCCCCTATAGACCCTGACAATGGAAGAATTATGAAAATATCAGCACATAATAAACATGACATTCATACAGGATGAATTACATCCACGCCACAACCCATGTTAATTGCAGTGAAAGTAAACTCTCTGACCAGGGTTGAAGATTCCAGGATAGTATTACAAACGAGGAAGAAAAGCATCCAGAATTCTAAGGGAAGGGGTTGAAATAATGGCTAAGAAAGGGAGAAACACTTACCAGGAAGAAGATGGACTGGAAGAAATTATAAACCAGGAAGTTACCATACAAGCGTGGGGTGGGATTGCAGTGCTGATGTGAGTCTCCTGGGTTAGGGAAGGCAGGAAACGAGTTGTGTGGTTCTAAGTCTCCCAAGATGACAGTGGGACTTGGCAAGGAAAGTGAGCATGCCAAATATAGTAATAGTTAACATCTACTGAGTTATGCCAGACATGTGCTCATCACTTTATTGGAATTTTCTGATTTAATCTAGTCTATAGGACTGTAATTATCAGCATTTTATAGAAGACTTAATAAGTCTACAAGGCCAAAGTCACCCAAACTAGTAAATACAAAGCTAAAATTAGAACCCAAGTCACATGAGATATTGCAACCACAGAACCTAATGCTATATACACACACACATACACACACACACGCCACTCATGTCTTGTTTGACTTGGAGAGGTGGGAGGGAGCTATCACCAGAAAGTCAGAGAGGGCACAGCAAGGAGAAAGGGGAGAGAAGAGGAGCCTGAGAATGTCAAGGACATTTTCCAAATGAAGAACGAGTAAAGGATTTCAAGTGGTCATGGGACGCTGGTAAAAGGCTGAGGTCTCAAGCTAGTAGATGAAATGTGGAAAACCAGGATAATTTGAAGAGCACTATTTTCCAGTGAGGGTTTGCATTCTTCAGAGACTCTGAGGACACAAAAGATACCATTTCCCATGGACCAAGTCTGCTTGCGGGCCCAATGGAAAGGGTCAGCATGGGCACAAAAGAGGAATCAGGAGTCAGTGGGAAAGACCCCCAGAAGAGCAAGGCTACAAGAGTATGCGGAGAAGACAGATTACCAGAAATGCCGGAACTTGGGTGGTCCCTGGCGATGACAGGATGACAGGCAGAATGGAGCTCGCCAGCCTCCAGGGACCCCAGGAGCTCCCGCTCAGGGCCCCTGTCCTCTGTGCTGCCAGGGGACCGACAGTCTCTGCCTGGAGCCAGCTGGTCACTGTCCCAAGCAGAAAGGGAATCTTCTGGGCTATGGATAGGTTGGCAGAGGAAGGACCTCTGCTTTGCCCTGCTGATGGCTGGGAGTTGCCAATCCTCATCGACGGGGAATTAGCCACTGTAGGAAGCTTTCCCTGGCGTGGCCAAGGGGAGGTAAAATAATCTGCCTAAAATACATTCCTCTTCTCCACTGGAAAATCTGAAACAGAGAACAATTTGCTCTAGGCATGGCTGTTCATTCTTCCTGTTTGGAAGGGGTGGGACAGGGAATTACCCAAAAGAGCAAGGCTTTTAGCAATTACAGTTAGTGAGAACTTAAAACGAAACACTATATTCTGGCAAATACATGGCAGTCAGGAGACTAAAGTCTCAGGATCACTGGTATCCAGTCCATTTGTTTAATCTACAAACCGTATTTCTGTTTGGAAACTATTCGCACCCGATCCCTCTCTAAACAGCATAGACTTTTTCCCACCAGACTTGTACTCATGCCATCTCTGACTCCTGCCAGGCCAGAGCATTTTGAAACAGTATTTGACTGCATCATGCTTAGGGTGCCAGTAAAATACTAAAAGGAAGATAAAAAAAAGCCTCCTTGGAAAATAAGTTTGAAATACATGTAACACGTAACTCCTGTTTCTGTTTCATTCTCCTCAAGGACTCTTCCAAGCTGAGAGCAGCCCAATACTAGAATCATAGTAATTTCTCTTGGCCACCGTTTCTTTTTCTCTTTTAATTATGAAAAGATTCAAACACACTGGAGAATAAAATAATGTTATACTATGTACCCATCACCCAGCTCCAAGAATTATCAACTCTTTTGCCCACTACATTCAGCAGACAGTGTTCCTAAACAAGCAAAAAATATACATTAAAATTTGGAATGTGTTCCTCACTCCCTCCAGATTTCCTCTTATACTAGAACCCAGACTGATATGTTTCTCAGTACAAATAACACTCAATCTGTTTTGCAAAACTATTCCTAGATCCTGAATTTCCATTCAATTTCAGGGAAATCATTATATTAGTAATGATTAGGAATTAGCAGCTTCTACAGGAGCCTCCTTGAAATGGAATTTATCTCATTTTGACTCAGTATTCAGACTGTGACTTAGAACAAAACTGTTTGTTTATGCCAAGCTTACATTTTACTTGTTGGGGATTTTAACCACATGTAGCAAATTCCAGTAAGACGCTTAAACAATTTCCCAGCTAAGGAAATGCTAGTGGTGGCAGGCAAGGTGAGAAGGAAGGGGAAGATGGCGATTCAAAAAATATTTCATTTCTGAAAAATCCAGCCAAGTAATGGAAGTAAAAGAACAAGGGTTCCTGGGAAATCATTTTAGCTGAGTCAATGGAGACAATTCTAGAAGTCAGAACTGACCACTCTTTTCAAGTAAGGATGAAGCATCAGCCTGCCGGGAGTTTCTCAAAGGTAACGTGGTGTTCCTTTATTTCTGACTTTCTTTCTTTTTCTTTCTTATCTTTAAGAACATGACTTGAATGAGGAAAAGGTAGTTAACAGCCTTCTATTTTCTTTTAGCAGGTGAAAGCAAAAGGAAAAAATATGAGCAGTAGATAACAATTTTAACTCAAGATCTAACCATGTGATTTATTATGGAAGTCATTTGAAACCATGCGTTGCAGGGACTGGTCACCTCAACTGTCCGACCACATCTACACAACAACCAACAACAGGTCTGACATGAAGTAGATCAGGGCCTGAAATCTCTGCCAGTGTGTCTCCACTTCCACATGGGATTCAGCCTGGAATAAAATGCTTACAGCAGGTGTTTACCTAAAAGGAATGCAGTCACACAGAGCAGAGGGAGCTCCATAGCTCACACGCACATACGCACAGAGCATACGCAAATGGCAAGGAGGCGAGGCAGTCACCTGGGGCACGGATGCCCAGCTGTTCCCACCTCCCCAGCCCAGCCCCAACGGCACATCCTTACCCTGCACTCCCAGGCGAGCCCAGCATCCTGGAATGGAAAAGTTTTTTCAAGGACCCCAGAGATAGACTGCATCTGTTATGGATGCAATTGTGTCTCCCAAAAAGACATGCTCAAGACCTCACCTCTGGACCTGTGAACATGAACTTATTTGGAAGTAGATGCTGGAAGCTGCTTAGTGACAATGTGCCCTAACCCAATATGCCTGGCATCATTATAAGGAGAGAAGATTTGACCAGGGATAGAGACAGACAGACAGACTGCCGTGCACTGGAGGCGGAGATTGAGGTATGGATTGCCGGCAAGCCACCACCAGAATGCTACAGACTTCAGGGGAGCATGGCCTTGCTGTCCCACTGATTTCAGACTTCTGGCCCCAGAACCTTGAGACAAGAAATTCCTGTTGTGTAAGCTAATGAGTCTGTGCTACGTTGTCACAGCAGCCCGGGCAAAGCAAGCCAGCATCCAACTGGCACAACCTTTCCCATTCTTGACCATCTACAAATGTGCAATGTAAAGGCTGCCCTCCAGAGAGTTAGTGGCTTGGGTTTTGTCTCCCTCTGTCAGGGGTGGGCAGGTGCCTGAAGTTTCAGGACCTCATTTTCTGCAGCTCGGAAGGCGAGGAAGTAGGCCAGATGGTTTCTAAGGTCTAAAGGCAGGTCTAAAAGCACAGTGAGCAAGTAACACAGAGTGGGCCCCAGCACCTGCCAGGTGTGAATTCAAACCTTAGCTGCAAGCTCCGGAGCTCCATAAACCATGGGGAAGTCACTTGGTTTCTTCCATAAACTAGATAGAGGAACGCCGATGTCACAGGGTTCTGGTAAGGACTGCATTCTTTAAGCACATATAAAGCTCCTGCCTTGTGGACTAGGGCAGCACGTGTTAGTATCCTCCTTCCTAAAATGCTTTGTTTCCGAATATCAAAGAATCTGGGAAGTTTGCCTTTCTGGAACACAACTAGATACTTCAGTCCAAAATATTTCTCACTATAACTTACTACTCACTGGAGCATAAAGTGTTTTCCAAACATTCATGAGATCGAAGTGTTGTGTAGTCCAAATCTTATCTGAAATATTTTAAATATTTTTCCCCCTATTTGTTGCAAGTCACTTAGAAATCAAGGAAATGGTGGAAGTTCAACCAAGTTGGGAAAGGGAAATCTTCACAAAGCTTATGTTGCTAATTGAATTAAGGTTTCTAGCAGATCAAGGACAAATAGTTGAGTTCAACAAAATATTTCCTTTGATCTCAACAAAACATTTCAAAAATGAACCAGCAGGATCATGTAGGCAGCTGCCAGTGGCTCTTTCTTTTCTTACCATGAAAGGCCCACAGTGAGAAGAGACTGTCTGAGGGCTGCTTCCAAGCAGCGTCTGCCTGCCCATCCAGACCCTGGTGGAGGGGGTCGGAGGGAAAACAGCTGAATCAGAAGGTAGATTTGGAGGTTTGGGTCTGCCACCTCAGCACCTCCCATATAAAAGTCATTTGACCTCAGTCTTCATGTTCTCACAGGTGAAATGGGATAACAATACCTGACTGACTTATCTCACAGGTTTGAAGTGAAGGTAATATTGAGCTTTGGATACACTAAATACTGAAATAAGATGAAGACATAAAGCCTCATCCAATGATGGAGATTAAACTCCATCATTGTATCTCCAGTGCTTCATAACAAAGCAGGAGCTCAGAATTCTTTGCTGAACAAGTGAAGAGACAAGTGGAGACTGTGGCGAGGGATGGGCCCAGGAGCTCCCTGCCACTTAGATTGGTTTGTCCCCTCTTTGGACAACCCCATTCACCCCGCCATTGCAGATTTGGCTCTTCTACTCAACCTTAGGATGCAGTAAGAAGGAAGTACCAGGATTGGAGAGAAAGGAGGGCAAGGGGGAAGGGAAAAAGAGAGTGAGGGCTCCCAGCAGCAAGGAAGGAAGAAGCATGGCTGTGGGGATGAGGGGGATTTCCTGTTCTGTCCCCAGCTCCATGTCTGTCTCAGACCAAATGTTCTCAGCATTATTTTCATAAGCCCATGTTTACCTGTGACTGAATGTACTGAACATTCACATTTTTTCCAAATTTTCATAAGCCTGGAAAGACAAACACCTTTCTTATCAGTGAAACACAACTTCAGGTCTGCCTGAAGTCTTAGTCACCAAAGAAGGTTTTGGGTGCTGGGGAAACCCAGATGCTGACTACATGATCACATAATGAATAACAGGAACTGAAACATGAAGAATATCACTGCAGCCTTGCAGCAGTTTGATACTATTGATGAATTCCAAATAGAAATATTGGATTATGTTTGTAAACTGGTCTTTTCCTCTGGGCATATGAGATTATACTGGATTCAGAGGTTTACTTGATTAAGTGATCAGTGGGGCATTGAGTACCTGCCATTGGTGGGTGGGAACAGAGTTTGAGAGTTCTTAATGTTGGAGTTTTGATGTTAGAGTTTGATGCTGAAGTTGGAACCCTGGGAAGCGAGGAACCCTGAATCCAGAGAGAAGCAAGACCCTGGAAGGGAGGAACCCAGGAAGCCTGAACCCTCACAGACATTGGCAGCCATCTTGCTCCAAAACGTGAAAATAGACTTTGGTGAAGGAAGTAACTTATGCTTTATGGCCTGGTATCTGTAAGCTCTTCCCCCAAATAAATACCCTTTATAAAAGCCAACCAATTTCTGGTATTTCTCATCAGCATCCCTTTGGCTGACTAATAAAAGCTTTTCATAGGCTTTCTAAAAACCTCCCTCTGTCTTTGAGTTTCTCATTCCCTGAATACTTCTGGATAAATTTCATTTTTCATAATCAGAGAAAAAGGGCAAATGATGATGGGTTGACCTTTGTTACAAGTTCTGGGTGCAGCCCTGATGGAATTGCCCGGTAGGTGTCACCATCCTGGTATTTCGACATGAGCTCTCCTATGCCTTAGATGGACGGTTCCAGCTCTGACGTTGTGAAGGTTTCCTAATCCCTGACGGGGAGGGTGGGTGGGTAACTAGTGAATCAGCCCTTGAAAGAGGAGTGATTCAGGGGATGACCATCGTCAGATAATCCCGATGAAGAAGACAGATAGACCAGTGCGTGTGTCTGAGGCTACGAGTCACAGGAAACCCCACTTAAAGTGGCTGTGAATGTAAGGACATTTATTAATCGAACTTAACAAGAAGTCTAGAGCTAGGTGGTTCCAGGGTTATACAGCTTCTCCACAATGCTTTTTATTCTAGAAAGCCATATGATGCAGGGATGAGGCACACAGCTTCTGCCATCAGTTTTCCTGGGTACAAATCTCAACTCTGCTGCTTCTTGGTTGTGTGACTTCAGGTATGTTACTTAACTGAGACACAATTTCCTCCTTTTAAATTGGAAGTAATAATAGCACCTCTCGCACTGGTTTGTTGGTAGCCTTGCATTAGTCAATATAAGTAAACTGATTAGCCAGGTCCTGGCATATTAAGCACTATATACATGTCAGAGCTTATCACTTTTTAATTTATTAATATCATCCCCCCCTTGTCATAAGATGGTTTCCAAAGCACCGAGCTTCATTCTGCACATGACAACATGCAGGGCAGGTATATTAGTTAGCCAGAGGGGTGCTGATGCAAAATATGAGAAACTGGTTGGTTTTTATAAAGGGTATTTATTTGGGGTAGGAGCTTACCATAAAGCATAAGTTACTTCCCTCGCCAAAGTCTATTTGGAGCAAGATGGCTGACAATGCCTGTGAGGGTTCAGGATTCCTGAGTTCCTACGTTCCTGGGGCTTGCTTTTCTCTGGGTTCAAGGTTCCTTCCTTTCTGGTGCTGGCTTCTCTTTTCTCTGGGTGCTGACTTCCCAGGTCTTCAGCATCAAACTCTAATATCAGAAATCCCAACTCTGTTCTTCCTCGTGCCTTTTATCTGTGAGTCCCCACCCAACAAGGGGTAGGGATGCAATGCCCTAATCATAACTCAATCATGACCAGGTACAGATCAGATTACAAGCATAATCCAATGTTTCTTCTTGGAATTCATCACTTATATCAAACTGTTACAGCAGGAAAGAAAGTGTGGTAGAGGACAGGGCAGGGGGCAAATGACCCAAGGTTTCTCTCATGCATCTCAGCTTTAGCAAGGAGAAAAGTCTTTCCAAAATACCTCAGCTGAATTTCCATTGGAGCTTTTGGCCAGAATTGACCACGTGCCAACACCTAAGCCAATTACTGGCAAAGATGAATAGAGTTATCATGGCTTAAGAGTTTCTGCACTGTCTAACATAGTAGCTCCTAGCCACAGGGAGCTATTCAGATGAGCTAAAATTCATTCAAATTAAACTAAACTAAAATTTTAGTTCCCCAGTCACACAAGCCACATTTTAAGGGCTCAAGAGACACATAGGACTTGTGGCTTCTGTATCGGGCAGATGTGGGATGTTTCCATCACCGCAGAGAGTGCTATTAGACAGTGCTGGACTCAGAGTCTGTCTCCTGGGACTGGATGGAGGGATGCACCTTCTCTGTTCCCAAGGATGGTAATTAGCAGGGAAAAAGGAGTGGCAGGGCCACCACGGTAGATATGGGTGTGATTGGAACAGTGGGTGGGTAGGGGCAGTGATGGAGAGGCCCAGTAAGGCCAAGAACTGGTCTAAGTTGATGCAGCTCATGAGAGGGAAAAGAAGTTTTCTTGACTTCAGCCTACCCTGCTGCCCTCTCCACCCCTCAGGATCCCTGACTCACAGGAGTCCAGCTCTTTGATCAAGGTGGAAAGTGGAATTATGAAGAAGGCTACTGTCTACATCTTGGTCTCCAAACTACTGTTATAACCAGTCTTTAGGGAAAGAGAACCAAAGCATGTGCCTCGTAAGTCTCCGCGTTGATATTGGCTCTTTTTATTATTGTTATGTAAAATGGCATAATAAAAACCATGTAACACTTCAAAACGTCACTTGAGGCATAACATACAATGACAAAGCCCTCAGGAAAGTACTACTGAACTACCTGCAAAATGCAGCAGTGGGAACATCCTGCTTACCAGGGGCCTTGGGGAGTAGTAAAATCCTCGGAGCTGCCCTAAGTACTTGAGCAGGTGTGGGTTGACTGCGGCAGAAATGCAGTAAGTGTAATCCTAGTAACAGTCGATGTTCCCATCTGCTGAACTATATGCCCAACATTTGCCTAATGCCAGGAAGTGGCACAGGGGGATCTGAACCCAGACATTTTACTACCAAAGCCCAGCCACTCTGCCAACCTTTCTCCCTAGGCCTCTAGATGAGTCAACTCTTGGGGATTTGGTTGGAGTGGTAGTTTTCAAACTTGAGCCAGCATCACAACCATCTGGGAAGCTTGTAAAAGCATAGATTGTTGGAGCAGTGGTGACCAGCTCAGGACAGTTGGCTGTGCACATCTCTTCCCAACTCCACCTTCAGTGACACTGGTAGCTTGAAACCAGTCATGGTGGGAGAATTTAAACCCCAGAAACCAACCAACAGTAGGGCACCCACCCCCTGGAGAGCTGGTTGTTGAACCTTGACCAGCACACCACTGGTTGCTCTCTATCTCTACAGTCTCTGATTCCGTAAAGCCTGGATGGGACCTGAGAATTTACATTTCTGGTATGTTCCCAGGTGATGTTGATTTTGCTGATCCTGGAACCATGCTTTGAGAACCACTGGAAGAACATTTTGGGAAGGCCTGAAAAGGACAACAGATTCTTCTCTCTTGACTAAAGCGTAAATCACCATTGACAAGCATGCTGGTGGTCTCATCAAAGAAGGTTCTTTGTTTCCTTTCGTTTTGCTTTGCTTTTTGCAGCTGTGAGGCTACTTCCCCTGTTTTCAACAACTCCACACACAGCTGGGCCCTGTGGCCCTAACTGTCCTCTGGGACTGAGTCCACTGTGGGGTAAAGCCACTTCAAAGTCTCACCCACAGCCCATACCCCACCTAACCAAGTACCTCCAACAACAACAAAATTAACAGGACGGCATCTTGCCCCACCTGGCTCTGCCCAGGGCCTGGGATTGGCCTGGGGGTGGTCACAGGTCAACCAAGGCGCCAGGGGCACCCTTGTGGGAACAAAGCACCTACTGAATGGCCCCAAGGTGTGCACAAACCCATGCCAGGAACAGCAGCTGTCTCTGGGACACACAGCCGGCACTGCCTGGGACAGGACACATGGGAGGGTGGTGGTTTTGAGAACATCCCAGGCCTGGAGAACCAGGCCACCCAGCTCAGCCCTGAGACCCAATATCTACTCAATAATAGAAGAGCTAATATTCACTGAATGTTGACTGCATGCCAGCCACTGTCCTTGTCACTGCATGCATTAGCTAATTTCATTCTCCCAAAAGCCCTATACAGCAGGATCTATTATTATAGGTAAAGCAGAAGCACGAAAATCAAATTACTTGTCCAAGATTGTACAAGGAGGAAGTAGAGGAACTGAGATGTGAATGCAGGCCGTCTAGCTTCAGAGCCCACTGTTGAACAAATCACACATGAAGCCCAATTGTAGAACTGCCAAATGTAACTCTAGTTACAGTTCCCTTCAAAAAAAATAAGAACTTTCAAAGAACCCATACACAAAGGAATTTAACATTGTTTCGCCCAACTGGACTTTCCTAGCTTAAAGGAAAATCGATTTTAAAAAGTTTTCATTCCTCTCAATTGTCTTTCCTCCAACATCATGAAAGTATGAATGTGCCAAACCCCATATCACCAGTTGATGTGGAAATTGTTCTCCTAGATCAGGGGACTGTACACATTTTCTGCAAAGGACAAGATAGGCAATATCTTAGCTTTGCAGTTTATGCAATCTCTGCTGCAGCTACTAAACTCTGTCACTGTAGTTGGAAAGAAGCCACAGACAATATGTAAGGATCAGCATGGCTGTGTTTCAGTAAAACTTTGTTACAAAATACAGGCATTGGACCAGATTCAGCTATGAGCTCTAATTTAACATGTCTTGGATTCATCTAGAAGTTACTCCTTATTCCCAAATAACTAGTAGAGCTCTACTTTTATTAAGTTTAGGCAGAACTTTACCAAACAAAAACAAAAGTAAAAACAAAACAAAACAAAAAAACACTAATATATCTGAATAATAAATTAACAGATACAGTGGTAAATTCCTCAGAAAACAATCCATTTCCTGATTTCTAAATTGGTTGTAGAAGGTCTTCCTTGGTGTTAGAGCATGGTAGGAGGCTCCATTGACTAGATAATCATGTTACTGAGTAAAGGTCCACAGATCCGAAACTGAGCTTAGTATTAGTCTTCTTGGTCAAGAGGGGAATAAGACAATGAGGAATGTATGACCTCATTTGATCAGCTCAAATATATTACGAGTCTAGAATCAATTCAGAGTATTGCTTATAAGTGAGCAGTGTTACCTCCCTTCTTAAAAGATGACAAGCTTATTCCATTGGATACACCAAGAGTGATGCCAAGGAATGTGATGATGATCTGTAAAGGACTTGAGAATTATATATCCCAGTTCCATCTTCTTTCCATTGAGTTTGCTGCCATCTTGATAAATGCCCCTATACCTTTTCTCTGAAACCCTGCCTATTCTCTCTGCCTCTAGACGTTCATAGCCCCTGATGAGCTTTTTTTAATGCACTCATGATCAAGAAACTGTCTATGGATTACTATTGCATATCAATTTAAGGCCGAACTCCTTGGCCTGGCACTCAAGAACTAATATGACCTAATTTCATTTTTTCTCTATCTCAACTTACTAAATTCCTAGAGCTGGATAATCATGTCTTGAGGTAAGAAGTTCTAAGGGCTTACTTGAATGATATGAGTGTTTCAAGTAAGGCTCAAAAACCACATATCCATGGGACAACCATAATTACAGCCAAAGGAAATAAAAAGTTATAGGTAGCAAAAAACAATCTAGAAAGAAAAGGGATAGACTGAGACAAAGTTGCAGCAATAAGGCAATAGAATATGATATTTCTGCTTTTCTATGGTGTCTGATACATAGTACCTAGACAGACCTGCAGTCTTAAAGGAACTGCTAAGGGTGATGCCCTAGGTCAGTGCTTTCCAAACTTACCTTTCCATTAGAATCACTTGGGCTGCTTTTGAATATTAAGGGGCTCCACTTCAGACCCAGAAAAAGGGCCAAAGAATCTGAATTTTAATAAATACTTGAGATTGTTCATATGATTATGAAGTTTGAGAAGATGCTGTCTTCATATTAAAATCACCTGGAGGCCATGTGGAGAGACTAAATAAAGTGGACCCATGGAGGTGTTCAGGCTAACAGCCCACCAATGTTACAGCCATCAGTCAGGCTCAACTGCAAGACAAGTTTGTGAAGATACATACAGATGAGCCCAGCCCTCAGACATCATGGAACAGAGACAACACCCCCACACACACACACACACACTTTGCCCAGTCTGAATTCCTGGCCAACAGAAAAAAATGGTTGTGGTTAAGTTTTTAAAAAAATCATCTTGGGAGATTTTTTTTAAAATACTGTATTTTAGACCTTATCACCAAGACATCCTGATTTATTTGATCTAGAGTAGGATTAGGTGCCAATTTTCCCCTACTTTTTGTTGCAAAAATTTTAAGCATAACAACACCTCAGAGTCTAAATTCCAGTGATAAGATATTAAAATATCAAAATGGTTTCAACAAAAGATCATAAAACATATAAAGAAGTAGGAAGCAATGGCCTAGGCAAAGGAGAAAATTAAACTATCAGAAACCATCAATGAGGAGAACCAGTCCTAAGACATACCAGACAAAGACTTTTTAAAACATAGTTCTAAGTATGCTCAAAGACCTAAAGGAGAACATGGGCAAAGAATGGAAGGAAACCAGGCAAATGATTGATGAACACAGAGATTATCAATAGAAATATGGAAATTATGAAAAGGAACTAAGCAGAGCTGAAGACCACAGTAGCAGAAATTAAAAATTCCCTTGACTTGAGAGATTCAACAGCAGATTGGAGCTTGCAGAAAAAAGAATAAGCGAACTTGAAGATATGACAATTGAAATCATCTAGTCTGAGGAGCAGAAAGGAAGAATGATAAAAACAAAGAGGGAACAGAGCTTGAGCAACCTGTGTGTACACCATAAAGCACACTAATATATGTATTATGGGAGTCACAGAAGAAAAAAGAAAGGGAGAAAGGGACAGAGAGAATATTCAGAAATAATGGTTGAAAACTTCCCAAAGTTAATGAAAGACATGAATATACACATCCAGGATGATCAATGAATGCCAAATAATAAACCCAAATAGATCCATGCCAAGGCATATTATAATCAAACTGCTGATTACCAAAAGAGAGAAAACCACAAGAGAGAAGCAGTATGTTACCTTCAAAGGAGATGCAGTAAGATTGAATGCTGATCTTTCATTGGAAACCATGGAGGCAAAAAGGCAGTGGAAAACATGTTTAAAGAGCTGAAACCAAAAACCTGCCAACCAGGAATTCTATATCTGGCAAACTGTCTTTCAAAAATGAGAGAGAATAAGACATTTCCATGAAAACAAAAACTGAGGGAGTTTGTCGTCACTAAACCAGCCCTATATGAGATGCTAAAGAGAGTTCTGCCGGATGAAAAGAAAGGACAGCAGACCGTGTATCAAAGCAGAATGAAGAAATAAAGATATCCAGTAAGGGTAATGATGGGGGTAAATATAAATACTAGTATTATTGTGTTTTTGGTTTTTGACTCTACTTTCTACTTCTTAAAGGATCTAAAAGGCAAATACATTAAAATGTCATGCTAAATCAGTAGTTCTGGACTCATCACATATAAACATGTAATTACACAGGGACAAGAACTACATAAAGGTGCGGGGACAGAGGACTATAGGAAAATAGTTTGTGTATACTACTAAAGTTAAGTTAGTATAAAACAAACAAGATTGTTACAGATTTAGGATGTTAAATTTAAGCCCTGTGTTCCCTACAAAGAAAATATCAGAGATTATGCAAATTCATAGAGACAGAAATTAGAGAATAGATAGGCAGAGGTCAGTGGCAGGGGGAATTAGGAGTTAAAGCACAAATGGGCTTAGGGTTTCTGTTTGGGGAAATGGGAAAGTTTTAGTAATGGAGGGTGGTGAGGGGATTGCAACCTAGTGAGTGTGATTAATCCCACTGAATAACATACTTGGGAGTGGTTGAGATGGGAAAGAAAAAAATTTTTTTTTTAAAAAGAGCAAATAAAGACAATACATGATCTAACAAGGAAAGGGAGAAGGCTCATTGTTAGGACATGTGGGGGGGAAATGGATTATATAGTTTAAGCTTTATTTCAATGTTTGTTTAGATTCCCAGGCTGCGTGAAGCAATACCATGAAATGGTTCAGCTTACACAATGGGAATTTATTCACTTAAATGTATAGTCTGGGAAAATGTACCAATCAAGATATCATCAAGGTGATGCTTTCTTCCCAAAGATTCCTCCTGGCAATCCTTGACTCCTCTGGCAAGTGGCAAGACACATGATGGCATCTGCTGGTCTCTCAATTCTTTCTGGGTTTTGTTGATTTCACTTTCTCTTTTCATTCTCTGTATTATCCCATCTATAAGGAACTCTAGTAGGAGGATTAAGATCCATCCTAGTAGGGTAGGGAGGGTGGGTTAGACTATCCATGGAAGTAGGGTGAGGGGAGGGGACAAAGCAGGTGAACTCGGGGATTTGCAGGTATGTGGTTGAAACTACAATGCTGGAATGTTCTTTTGGCATTTGGCAAATATGGCAGAGGAGGGTTACTAGTATAAGGTGCTGGACATGGGGGCACGCAGGAGAGGTCATACCTGGAGCAGGCTTCTAAGGAGTGTGTAGTGTTCATCTTATCTAGTGTGATGTATTAGATGGTGGTGATTCACACAATGAGCAAGAAAATGTTGGACTCCCATCCTGGGGCTTCCTGATATGATCTCAAACTGAGGGGTAGGAGTCTCTTGAGAGCATAGGCAGTGCCTAATAGGGGAGGACAGGCCAGTATGTTTAAACCCTCAACGTTGTTGCAAGTAACTATGAATCTGGTCCTTCAATAAGTTAATCTTGGTGGTTACCATCAGTCCCTAGGGGAGAGAGAGGGAGGAATAGAATAGATGGAGCACAGGACTTTTGGGGGCAATGGATTTGTTCTGTATGATCCTGAAAGGATATATACAGACCACATCAAGCTTCATCAAAATCTATTAAAACATACAATTGAAAATGTAAACCACAATGTAAATCATTGACCATAGTTAGTAGCAATGTTTCAATATTTCTACATCAATTGTAACAAATGTACCATCCACATGTAAAATGTTACATGTGAAAGGGGAAAGGGAGAGGATATTGGGTATATGGGAATCACCTATATTCTAATGTAATTTTTCTGTAACCTTAAGTTTCTTCGAAGACACAATGAAAAAAAAAGACATTGTGCAAATAAATGGAAGCAGATGTCATTGTACATACAAGACAACAGATCTTACAGTGATGAAAGATATAATGTTAAAAAAATTTTATTTTTTATTTTTTATTGTTATATTATCTCAAACTTTTTTTAAAAAATTGTATTTTACTCATCATTTTTAAAACCACCATTGTTACATCATTTTCCTATTAATTGTATTTGGTTATTTTGTTGCCTTCAATTTTGAAGAAGTTTTGGATCACAGAAGGGTTCCAACTGTGGCAGGCAAGGATCATTGGTGTGGGGTGTCAGAGATGGTGGATGACTGAGAGGAGACTCATGGGGGCATACCTATAAGGCATATGAATGTGTTCAAGTGTTCATGGGGCATTCTCACAGTGGGTGGAGATCCACACAATAACCAAAGAAATACTGAATTCCCATCCTAGAGAGCTCTGCCACATTCTCTAATGGGACAGAAAGAATCCCCAGAGTACAGAAGCAGAGACCAGTGAAGGACCTTTGACACGCCCTTGATTGTGATGACTGTACTTATGAACCTTTACTTTTGAAATTGAAACTTAGCATAGTATTATAGGGTGCCTAAGAGTTACCTCCTGAGAGCCTCCTTGTTGCTCAAATGTGGCCTCTTTCTAAGCCAAAACACAGCACATAAATGCATTACCTTCCCCTCAGCCTGAGACATGACTCCCGGGGATGAGCATCCCTGGCACCAAAGGATTACTACCAAGCACCAACTAGCAATGCAACTGGAAAAAGACCTTGACCAAAAGGGGGAAAAGGTAGAGACAAATGAGTTTATATGGCTTAGAGACTTCAAAGTGAGTTGGGAGGTCATTTCAGAGGTTACGCTTATGCACATTTCACCAGGAATTCATTGACTGAGGAAGTAAATATTACCTCAAATAGCAGGGCTCCTAAGGGCTCTGGAGACATCCAGACACTATAGTCAAGGCATACAGCTCCAGAGTTTAGCACCCTCCCAGTGGGCCCTACTTTGCAATTTAAACTCCCCAGTGTGATAGAGTTAGACTCTGTTGTGTTTTCCCTACACATGGCCCTGCTGCCCTCTATTTGAACCTATAGTTAATACTAGAGTTGATAGTTGTATGTCCAAGAGACTTAAATCTTTGGGCTATCTGTGTGCCATTTGAGACCTGAACTTCAACAGACTTGCAATACCTACTCTCCAGTTCATTGGACTCACCCAGGACAACTAACAAGAGGATGATGACTGACAACAACCAACTCAAGGAACAGAGAGAGTCTGCAACTGCAAGCAAGAAGTTCCACCCATCTGCCCCATGGGATCTAAGCCCCTCTCAGTTAGAAGTGAAGCGGGCGTCACCATCACAGAATCTCAGGATTGGGGAATGGACAATGGACTAGAGTAAACTTACAGTTGTTCTATTGTAGACTTGTGATCCTAGCAATGGAAGAATTTTTATCACTGATGCGGAGGCAGTGGCCACTGGAGGTTCTGAGGGGAGGGAGAGGGAAAAAATAGTGTAATTTGGGAGCATTTTCAGGACCTGAAAATTATCCTGAATGACATTGCAATGGCAGATACAGACCATTGTAATCTTGTAATAACTTGTAAAATGTGCGGGCAAGAGCATAAACAACAATGTAAACTATAATAATCACTTAGTGTCAATTCTTCAAGATGTGTTCATCAATTGTGGCAAATGTACCACACTAATGAAGGATGTTGTTGATGTGGGAAAATGTGGGAGAGCTAGGGAGTGGGGCATATGGGAATTCCCTATATTTTTTGTGTAACATTTATGTAATCTAAGTTTCTTTTTTTAAAAAAAGTATATAAAAATTTTTTTAAAAATAAAATCATTGATATTAAGGAAAATAAAAAAGATCCATCCTGAATGAGGTGGGTCACATCTTAACAGAAGTATTCTCATCAAAAGACCCTACTTACAATGGGTCCACACCCACAGGAAGGAATTAAGAACATGTTTTCCTGGGGTACATACAACTACAAACCATCACTATGTCAAATTGGTTGACCTTGATAACTGCAATTAAGATGGAAATATAAGTGAATATCCTGTTCTGAGGAAATGGACGTGGCAATATTAGAATGTTCAGTGTGACTTATCTATACAACCTGTACACAAGTGATTAGAAATAGAACAGATAGGCAGATATATGGATAGACAGATAGATGGGTTGATAGATCGATGAATAGAACAATTCAGCAAATGTGGCAAATGTGTGGCAATTAAAATTTAGTGGATCAGGGATTCTGGTGGGATAAGGGTATATCTGTGTCCTCTGTGTTGGGTGTGGAATATTTTTGTAATTATATTCTGTAAGTTTAAGAGCATTTCAAAACAAAAAGTTTAAGATTAAAAACATCTTTAAGCATCAAATTGAATGAATGTTGCATAAAAATCTGCAGACCCACCACAATTGTGAACATTTTGTAATGTGCCCTTTACCTCGATAGATGATGTAAAGATTGTAAACGGAGATGATGATGATGATAATGGCAAAGATGATAGAAAGTGAGAGAGCCGAACAATTCGAAAATAATTTGCAGGCACGGCATTTGATCCCTAAGTACTTAAGCAAGTATCTATTCCAAAATAAGAATATAACCAGAATATCATTATCACCTCAAAGACAGTAACAATAATTCCCTGATGACTAGTCCATATTCGATTCTCTCCAATTGTCTTTTATGCTATTTTTCATAACCAGAATTCAATCAAACTTCATGTATTGCGTTAGGTTGTTAAGTTCTTATTCTGTCAATTGTTTTCCATTTTATTTTTTACTTTTTCATTACAGTTACAATTTAAAGCCACTGGGTCAGATGTCTTGTAGAAGAGCCTAATATCTATATTGGTCCAATTGTCTCTTCATGATGACTTTTAACTTCTACATCTATTTCCAGTAGTTTTTGTAAACTGAAAGTTAAGTCTAAGGAGAACTAGATTCTGATTGAGGCTTTGGGGGCAAGTACAATGCACAGTAGGTGCATATAACGTCAGGTTGCCTTACCATTGGTGATGCTGATTTTGACCCCTTGATTGGGAGGAGACCGTCATACCTCTCTCTTAAATATGTTTTTCTAGGAATCTGTGAGTTGAGACTCTGGCACATGAATGTCCTGTTTCCCCAACAAAATTTCACCTCGTACTGTTGGCATCATTTGATGGTCCTTGCCTGAAAGAATTATTTGGTTGGGAGTTGCAAAATGGTCATTGTTTTTTTCTTTTCTTTTTTTTCTATTAAGGCTTAATTTACATACAGTAAAAATTCACCTCTTTTTGTGTACAGATTTGTGACTTTTGACAAATGTATACAATCACATAACCACCACAACCATTAAGAACTAAAATAGCTCCCCCACTTTCCCCAAATCCTTCCAGACCCCTTCATAGCCAACCCCTCCCCCATTGCCAGCCCCTGGCAAACACTGATCTGCCTTTTCTAGAATGTTGTATAAATGGAATCATACATTAGGCATTACCCAATTTAACCCTGGCTTCTTTCATTTACCAAAATGAATGTGAGATTCATCCATGTTGCTGTGTGTGTCAGGAGTTATTTCACTTTTATTACTGAGTAGCACCCCATTGTATGAGGGCCTTAGAGTTTGTTTATCCATTCCCAAGTTGAAAGACATTTCAGTTGTGTACTATTGGGGACAATTACAAATAAAGCCATAAAAATATTCTTGTACAAACCTTCATGTGAACATAAGTTTTCATTTCCCTTGGGTGAATACTTGGAGTAGAATTGCTGGGTTGTATGCTAAGTGTATACTTAGCTTCATAAAACAACTGCTAAGGAATTTTCCACACCTGTATCATCTTGCATTCCCACCAACAAAGAAGGAGATTTAACTGGCCGTTTTTAAAAATTCTATCATACTTGGCATATTTACTAGCTGGAATTCTCCCATGAAGAAACCATATCCTCAGCAACTTAAGATGAACTACAATTTTTTTCATAAAAGCAGAGTAAATGCTTAATTCTTTCATTTAATTACCAATTTCCAGAGTAAATTGTTACAGTAATCACCTCTAATGGTGGAAATTTTTTTTTTTACTTTTTTTCTCTCCTTTTTAATAACTACAGACTGATGAATTTTTATTTATTCCATGTTTCACAATCAATGACACATTCTTTTTAATGCTTAAATTGTCCAAAATTTGCCTAGCGGGAATGCTGTCAAGCCAACCCTATGTTGTTTCTCTTTCTAAAGATTTATTTTATTTATTTAGTCTCCCCCCTCACCCCCCCTCCCCATTGTCTGTTCATTGTGTGCTCTCTGTGTCTGCTCATCTTCTTTTTAGGAGGCACCAGGAACCAAACCAGGGACCTCCCAGGTGGGAGGGAGACACTTAATTGCTTGAGCCACATCCGATCCCTGCTTGTTGTGTCTGTCATTGTGTTATCTCCTTGTGGTATCTTGTTTTGTTAGCTGGTCACACAAGCCTGTAGTGTCATCTCACTGTCTTAAGCATCTTCTTTAGGAGGCACCGGGAATTGAACCTGGGACCTCCCATGTGGTAGGCGGGTGCCGAACTGCTTGAGCCACATCTGCTTCCTCCTATTGTCTTTTGACATGACTTTATTAGCCTTTGGTACTTTTTGCCTTCTGACAGAAGATTACCATTCTCACCTTGAACTGTCCCTACATCAGTTCTAGAATCAGCCATTTTTCCAGAAGGCCTTGTTCCTTTCCATGGAGAATGGTTTTCAGAGATGGAGTCTAGGTGCTGCTGGACTGCTATAACTCCCAGGTTCTTTCAGGAGAAACACACACACACATTTTAAGCCTGGAATCAGGGTATATACATTCATATAAATCATGAATTCATACCAATATTTCAAACTAAAAAGAACTTTCCTAACTTCTTTTATTTATTTGTATGATTTTTAAATTTTTGTCTCTTTTTCCTTACATTGGAAATCTTGATTCTTTTTAAAATTAATATATTTACTAATCTCCTTTGTATCATCAAATAAAATATTTTTAAAATTATAATGCCAATATGACTACTCCTAATAAAACTATGGAAAGAAGTTTAAGATTTCTTTTTTTTTTGTCCTTAGGGATGTTCAGTCAGAGAGCTAAGTTCAGAAGTCATTGGAAATAATTCTCTCTCTGGATATCTTTCCAGCTTGTTACACAGTTAGGTTTATTTGTGTCCATTTGCTTTCAATTTGGGGATCTGGTATCAATATACTTTAAAAGCACCCCGGGGAATTCCACTGCGCAGCTAACAGTTGTAAAGCACTGGTCTGGTACCTCGCTGCCTCTTCCCCCCACCCCCCACCCCCCCAATCCCCAGTGGAACGCCTTCTGCTCCATTTTTATTTATTGAAATACCACCTTTACTCTAAGGCTCTCCTCTTCCAGCCAGGGACCTTTCTTTGATCCCATTAGTCAAAAGTAGCATTTCCTACCTCTGGACTCTTCTAACATTTTGACCATTCCCGGTAGGTATCTTAAAATATTCTACTTTGCATTACAGTCCTTGGGTCAAGGGGCAGAGAGTACATATTTTAGGCTTTGCAGGCCACATACCATCTTTGTCATGGATACTTTTTCAAGACCCTCTGGATTTTAAGGCCGCAGGGTTTACAAAAATAGGCAGCGCCCTGAGATTTGACCCTTGGGCTGTGGCCTACCCACTCCTCCCATATGTCATCTTGGTTTCGAGTACCTTGGGGGCAAGGAAAGACTCTTACTCATCTTTGTGTGCCCCACTTACAGCAGAGTACAGGCGAGAAGACACTCATTTATTGCTGGTTAAATTCATGAATAGAGGGCATAATTCTAAGACTTTTCAAGAATTTGTTATCAATCTGGACTGTTGAGCTGTACAGAATTATAAGTGGACCCTGTATAAATAAGCACAGAGTATCAGTGTAGACAGTGACACGTCAGTCAGTCCACCCTACGTGTTCAGCTATTTATCTGACCATCATCCAGGGACAAGAGCAGGGGACAGGAGTGTGCTGTGCCTGTTGTGACAGACTTGAAGTTTCTTAGGATGAAACACAAGTGTCCCAGGCAGAAAGTAGCAGCTAAAAAAAAGGTGGAGCAGAGGCGGGAGCAATTTACTTTCCTATAATCCCCAAAGTGGTTCCTAGTGCCTATTACCCCCTCCCCAGGAGAAGACAGAAAAGAGATAACAGGGTAACTCTAGTTCCCAGAAGCTTGACTCATCTATATCTGAAAGGGGGACAAAGAATGATACAATCTGGAAAAGACTGGTGAAAGACCAGGAGCTCGGTAGCTCATTCTAGCACTGACTGTGTTTGTTAGAGCTGCAAGGAAAAGAAAACAGGGCATGATTAATCCTAGGAAGGAGGAGAGCGTTGTGCTAAAATTTGCCTCTCTGAGCACCTTTGTGATAACACTCCTAAATTTACACCCTAGTGCAAAATGCTAATGTAGACTAAGAAAACTCAAACAGAAATGCTGTTTTAAAAAATCTCTTTTCTCCTGTCTCAGGAAATTTCTACCGATACTAAATTTCCGTCTCTGATCTGAACTCTCGTGTCCTGGTGATGCTGCTTCCCACCGCTGGGAACTCCACCCTAAGCAACTCAACATCTCCCATTAAAACGTAGATGTCTTTGTGATGACTGCCAAGGAGTTTAATATACCATTTGAAGCATTTTCATTGTTAAGAACATTTATTTCCATACGTAGTTGGGATGAGAACTATATAAAACCCATTCACACAAAGTTGCTTTATAATACTGTTTGAAGGTACAATTTTGTTTCTTCCCTTACCTACCCTTTCTTAAACCACATGTTATTATAATTAAAAGGAAAGAAGGCATTCAAACAAATGCTCTCTGAATAGCATTAATCCCTTCAAGAAAAGTTTGCGACAGAAGCTAAAGATCGTGTTTGAGTACAACCAAGTTAAACATCTGAACTATTTCTGCTGTCCTTTAACTATTAAGACGTAACACATTTGTGATATTTGTTGACATTTGTTATACTTTTGATGAACAATTAGCCTGAAAGAACATTAACAGGAAATTCCATTCATGAGATAAGCAGCTGTTCTTGCAAAGCTTCAGCCAGATCATGGGACCAAAAATCTTCTTTATGCAACTACTGTTTGAATAGTCAGCATTCCTTATGTGGCCAAAAGGAAATGCTTTGAAAATAACTTTCATGGCTAATTTTGACTCTCACACAAGCAGTTCATAAACTACTTAATACTGCCCTTGATCATCATTTAAATTTCAAGTAACAGACATCAACAAATGTCTAACCCCAGTAATTTCCAAACTGTAATGCAGAATCATAAACTGCTCTTAACAACCTTGATTCCACAGCACACCCTAATCCATTACTAGTTCATTCTTGAACACAAAGGTTAAATATGCCTTCAGTTAGATGGAACACTTTCTTACTCAAAATATGTAACACTTGCACTGATAAAAAACTCTGTGAACTAGTCAAGCGAAAATAGGATCCACTAAATTGCAGGAGATAACTGCTCCAAATGACTGAGAGGAAGAAGTCTGGTAAATAGCAAGCTAAATTACAATGCCATAACAGAGAAATGATGGCAGTTGTGTGGCAGCACTAGGAAGGCAGTAAGACATTCTTCATGGAAAAGCAAAAGTTTTGTCAAAGACTCACTCACAATCCATCAATCATGAAATCCTGTGGAACCTACCTTCCAGGTATCATTCCCATGTGCCTCTTCCTCTTTATCCCAACTGCATAATTTTCCCATTTTCCCTTTTCCGCCTAACTGCCTCTATGACTGCAATAATCGACCTGCGTCCATGTTGCTTGCCTGCCTCACATCTTCCTGATAATCCAATAAAACCCAAGCTTTTTGAATCATGCATCCCTATCAGTAAAATATTTCTGAGCAGGCATTCCCAACATGCATACATTTCTGACACAAGGTTACCATAGCATCTACTATAAGATAAACCCAAGACCCTTCCTTGTTTGACCTTTGTCTCCCATCACAGCCTCAAATCTGAATTATCATCTGCTGTATCTCCCCCACGCCTCACCTTCATCTTCATCCGCGACGTGTGTAGCCGTTTCTGCTCCAGTTCTGCTGAACTTTTTGCCACTTCAAGGAGAAATGGAGCTGAGCTGAGATAAAGAAGGCACTGTCCACTGATGGTGGTTCTTGACTCAAATACAAGTTGTCCAGTTGAGAACACATCCGAGGATTACTGGCCAAAAGGATTAAGAAGTATCTCTTTTAAAGTATTCTGAAATCCTGGAGTGAGAAGTGAATCTTGTGTTACCACAGACAAGAAATGGGCCTGTGAGTCTTCTATTTGGCTCAAACTGACTGAAACTATAAACCATAAATCCAAAGCAAGTTGCAGATGCATCCCTCAACACAACACCATTCCACATTGCTAACATCATTTCAGTTTACCCTAAATGTAATAGAACCAGCTTGAACTCTTTATCCCCCAAACCCATAAACCACCTCCACCTTCCATAGTCAAGTTCTGCATTAATGGTGCCACCTGCCTCCCGTGCAGCTAACCTAGCATTTAGGCTCAATTCCTCTCTCTCCTTCTTGGCCACATCTAGTTACCAACACCTCCCCATTCTACCTCAGGGATATCTCTGAAATCTATCATTTCTCCTCTGCCTCTGAATAAGACTAGGCCTTCAGCATTTCCTGCTCCAGGAATTAAAAAGTTTGGTCCACTACCCTCCCTGCATATTAGTTTTGGCTCAGCTGCCCAGTTATTAAAAAAAAAAAAAAGTTCAACTTACACCATTTTCCCCAATTCATAACTTTCATTATATACCGTCTATGGCAGTGATCTCCAAATATTTTTGGCTCATATGCCTTTATTAGTAAACAGTTTTGAGCACACACCCATAAAATATGATTATTTGTTTAAAAATTAAGAATAAGTATTACTGGACTAATTTATTTAGAATACACATAAAAACAAATTTGTTCCTTGGCTTCTAGACGCATCATCCCAATCTCAGCCTCAGTCATCAAATGGCATTCTCCTAGCACATATCTGTGTACGTCTCTGTTTGCTCTTCATGTAAGGATGCCAGGAGCTGGATTAAGACCTACCTTAATCCAGTGTTATCTCCTCTTAACTAGGATACATCTGCAAAGACTCTATTTCCAAATATGGCCATATGTGAAGGTTCCAGGTAGACAAGAATTTTCAGGGGGACACTAGTCAACCTACTATATACACCAATAAAAACTCAACATTCCTGCATATAAATTTAAAAAATATATTTTTAAGTATGAGATACAATTCAAAAGAAATAGTTTTAATATATTTACCCATTCCCAACCGGGCTACCTTTTCATCTCCTCAGTGTGCACACCCCATATTGGTGTTCCCTTGCCTATAGGACTAAATACAAACTTCTTAGATTGTCATTTTGGGTTGCTGTAGGGATAGAAGTAGTAGATAATCCTCAAGTCATTAGAGGGTTCTTCTACCCATTTTATATTGCAGGGTTTTATGGAAAAATTGATGTGAGTATGGATCATGGTGTATGTAGCTATTTCAAAGTATTACAAGATGGAAGTTATTTGTGTTACTCTTCAAGAATATTTATTTGGTTTAAATTCACTTTTGTGAACTGCCCGAGTGATGACAGAGAAAAGCACTGGTTGAGAATGATTAGGTCCAGGAAAAAAATATGACAATGCTAAGTAAAAACCACCTGTCAAGGTGAAGAACCCAGAACACCAAGAATATGGATAGGGAGGGTGAGGAGGAGAGGAGGGCGTGGATCCTCCCCTAGGGCAGGAATCCTGCTACATTAGGCTACATCCACTTAGAGGCTGAGAACTTTACACCAGCATCCCCCAAGTGAAGCAAGATCAGACAACCCCACCTCAAATTTCACCAAGGTAAATCCATTTGGCCTGCCAGCTAATCAAAATGAGGAAAATTTCCAAAAGACTGTAAATGGACAAAACCAAATAAGCTTACTGGATGTCCTGTCTAGCACATCCTTTGAAGTTATCTGATTTATAAATGCCTGCACCTTTGAGCTCTTTACAGCTCTGTCAGTTGTGGAAAGCTGATGGTAATGCAAATGATTCTTGTCCACAGAAATGCACATGAATTTTGCTCATGGGAATACAACTGATGATATTGCCCTGTGAACGCTGATTAGTTTCACAACCATTTTTAAAATTCATTTCAAAATTTTTGATTGCTTGTATGTGTGTGTGTGTTATTTGAATTTTCCTTTGGACCAGTTGTAACATCTTACCGGCTCCCTCATCAATTGACAAGTTAAATAAACTCCTTGACGCGTGTTCATTTTCATGAAAATCAGCATTTTCCCTTTTAATAAAACTTATCCTTTAAGACTCAGGATCCAGGAAAACCTCTGGGACTCGTCACGTCAGGAGTAAGTGCATTCTCTTGATAAGCCAGCAAAGAACAGAAAGAAATGCCCCTCTCCATCTTCTTTCTGTTCTCTAGGTAAACAGAGGTGTTGCATGTTTGAGGGTAGAGGAGTTTAAACATATTTTGGAGATGCTAACTGCCTATGGCTTTTGTTCTCTGAGCTTTAGTAACCTTTGAGGAAAATTCTCTGGTAAAGGAGAAAACAACAACAACAACAAAACCCTAATTGGAGCTTTGACATTCAAACCTACCCACAGGGTATCAGAAATTTGGTTTAGTCTCTCTCTTCCCCTTATTTTCTAGCCTTTTACCTGTAGGACCCTTTGCTCCAACTACAAAGTATTTTACAGAATATCTCATACCCTGCCTCTTCACCTCTCACACTGCCTCCATGTTGAATGGGAGAATTCCCTCTCTTCATTCTCTCCCTCCTTTTCATCTTTCAAGATTCTACTGAAGAATCACCTCCTCCTGTGCCAAGGCTCAAATATACGCAAGCATTGCTAGTTACACCCTTTTCTAAACTCTCACAGGATTTCTAATTTACATGCTAACATTTAATCTGCGTGCATGAGCACTTAATCTCTACTTTACATGCCACCGTTAAATCTGTTTGCATGAGCATCAAGTTGAGAAAAGTTATCGCTACCAGTTCTCGAATTTCACTTGCGGGATGAAACTGTATTTGTATAAGAAAATATTTGATACCATGTAGGGATAGAAGGTGAGGCCATGAGGGTACACTTTGGAAGCAAACTACAAAAGGATAGTTTAATTAAATAGCTCTGCTTATTTAATGAATGAGAATTAGATGAGTTCCGTGAGTGAGGTAGGAAAGAACAGAAGGGAGGGAAAGAGGAGGAGAGAAGAAAAGGAGGAGGAACCAGAAGACAGAAAGAGGTCCAGCAAATAGCAGAGGAACGGAATTAGAGTTGGTGGGAATTCTCAAGAAACATTTTGAAGACTAGGAGAGTCTATTACTTCATTTTAAATTAATTGTTTTATGGCTCTGTAGCACAACCTTCCTTGTCATCACATTCATTGCCAGTAAAGTTTACCACATACAGCCACATCACATGTATTTTAATGGAAGGAGCAAATAATCACTGGTTGTATTCTGCGTTTGGGTTGGTTACATAGAAAAGATAAAGGAACAACTGCAGGACAGAGAGTGGAGAACAAAAACTCAACAGAAACTAGAAGCTGAAAGCAGAGAAAAGGGCGACCCCAGGTATGCACAGAAATTTTAGTGAGGCATTAAATGTCCCTCCAGTTGGTGGACAAAAAGTTTGAAACAATCTGATATAGAACTAAGAAGGGGGAAGTGGGTGGCTCAGCTGGCATCTGGTTTACTCTTATATGGGAGTCCATTGTATTTTCACTAATTTTCTCCCAGCAAAGCTAAGCACCTGCCTCATAATAGGTGATTGATAAATATTAATGAATAGCTTTATATACTCTAATGAATCAATACATACTGATATCATTTGTCATAGTTGGTGGCTTAAGATTCTGCAACTGCTAGTCTAAGCTATTCTTCTTACAAAATTTTTCATCTATAGTCACTCAAGTATCTTCATTTTCTAGGACTAACACACTGCTTCTTCTTTGGTGGTATCAAGCAGTATGTCGATACCTTTACACTGCCATCACTCCTCAGTGAACTGACGAGCCACACAAGAAGGGCTGTGATGCCTTGAAGTTCTGGTCCCCAAGTACATACCAGGGGCCAGAAGATGACAAATTCTATGGGACCTTATTTTTGAAACCAAAAAGTGGGACCCACAATCTGGCAAGTACAAGTGATTTACGGAAGCAATTGATTAGAATACCCTATATTTTAAACCCAGCCATACCTACTCCAGAGTCTTCCAAACTGGACTTTATTTAATCCTAGGAAAACACTTATCCTCAATTCTTTATAAGATCTTAGAAAGGGGGGTTCTGTTACCACCACTGCAAACATTCCAAATCCTGAATCTGGAAACGAAGCTTTATCACTATGCATCATTTTGAAGCCATTTATAAAACAAACCACTGTAATTTAAGGAGAATTAAGGGCAGAAATCCATGGACTTTTTGTCTTTACTGATAAGTGTAAGCTAAATTATTGTAAGGGCACAGTGTTCTATTTTTAGAGGAAGAGAGGAAATCTAAGAACTCTGAATGCCTTCAGAAGACAAACCCTCTAGGAGGAATAGCACAGGCCAGCGTTCACAGACCCTTAACCCAAGCAGCTATATAATTAGAAAGCACCCTGTGGTGGGAATGGGAAGGAATTAAATATTCTTTAAGATCTAAATCAAGGAAAGAGTTGAAACCCAGCCACAAGTCTTAATACGGAACATATTAAACACAATGCCTGCTTTCTCCCTCAGAGCTAGAATAAGAATCCAAAGCGCTTATTTATAATACACGTTCCAAAAAATGCCAGCCCATGTGAGTTTAAGAGCCCATTGGGAGCCAAAGAAAATGAGAAAACAGGTGGGAGCCTCATCAAATGCAAGCCAGGTGTGATTCTTTTTGCCTTTTGCCAAAAAACTTCAGCCTCACAGATTTCATATGACTTCCCATTTCAATTTTCTCCACAGGGTAGAGACATACAGCTAAGCAAAAAGGAAAATTAAATTATATATATTTTGGGGGGAAAAATGCAATTATTCGACTACTGGGATAAGATACCAAAGTGGAACCAAATTACAAAATGGCTTCAAACACAAAAGCTGATAAAGAAAACAAGGAAAAGCATAGCAAGAGTAAAATAAGTCACATCGGTTGTCCATAAACAAATGAGGAAGGAAAATTTCATACTAAATCTTTGAAAAGTGTTACCCAGAAAAACTCAGGTGTTTCCAAAGTTCAGAGGGTAGCTCCTAGCTTCACATTTCCAGAAGTAGTACCAAAACAAAGAAATGAGTGGACAGAAGGTTGGGAGAATATCTCCCTAATTTTCCCCAATTTAAAAGGAAGCAGACAGAGGGGATAAGTAGGTAGCCCAGGGGAAATGAAGTGGAATGTCTGCCTGGAAGAAGAGCTTTGACTTATCTCCCCCCTGACCACACTATATAGGGAAAGGAGATTGCTCATGAATGCCTGGCGATGACTGTCGCAAATGAAAAATAGGAGTTTCCAAGAATGGCAAAAAACAAAAATAAAAACAAGGAAATTGTGGGGAGTCCAAAGGACAAGGTGCACAGAAGCATAATTTAAAATCCTTGACCTCTCTTCATGTTAAAACTGCGTCACAAAAGATGGGGTAGAGAAAAGCATTTTAAAGGACAGGTCTGGGGGCAAGATTGTTCAAATCATGGCTCCGCTACTTACTAGCTGAGTAATCTTTCGCAAGTTACTTAATGTCTCTAAGTCTCAGTTTTCTGAAAGACTAGCATAATATCTACATATGAGGATACAATTATTTAAAACATGTAAAGTGCTTGAATAGTGCAGGGCACGTGATGACCACTATTTCAGTGTTGGCTATTGTTATCGCCATTATCACCATCATCATCATCAAAGTCCATAAACCATTCCCTTCTCTTCTCCTCCTCTGGCTAGGGTGAGTATAGGAGGGTCCCTCATATGCCACATAAGATACTAATGATTTAAGATCAATAGACTCAATCCCTGGCTTAATGACGTTCACAGTCATGTAAGGGCAGGTAGACATGTAACAAATAAGCCACCCAAGCTCCACTAGGGCTTGTCCCAGTCTCTGTGTCCCAGGGAGCCCCAGGCCTAGAAGGAGATTTATGGGAGAGTTTCTCATTGCCAACACAGGTCCCCAACCCCAGGAAACATGGAAGAATGCTCAACCCCTTTCAGCAGCCACTTGTGTTTTGGCCATTTGTATTCAAAACAACTGCTTATATTCTTCCAGCTCTCCCTACTCTGGAGTTGTCCACTGATATGTCAGCCTCTTCTTGCCACACCTGTCACACAATTTGCTGCTTAAGCACAGTAAACGAGAGCAAACAAAGCTTCTCTCTGAAGCTCCTGCATTATGTGTGTGAACATCCTAATTCAACATATACCCATGTCTTGTACTTCATTCCTCTTGATGTAGCACAGCAATTCAGCACACAGATATGCCACAGAATACCTTCTGAATCTCCCTTCATCCTCGCATTCCCAGTCCCATGGCCCTTAAGGGTAAAGAAAGGAAATCCAGTCCAAAAGCCAGGCCAGGATGTAGGGTTATGCTGACTGTGCACCATTTTGTGAACAAGCCCCTACAGTTGCACAGTCCACAACCCAAAAAATCCCACTCGGCACAAGCTGTAATAAAATGTGTGCATGGTACTTTGGGAACACAGTGGACAGAGTGATCAACTCTATTTGGGAAGGTCAGAGAAAGGTATACCAAAACAAGTAGTCCTCGACTTGGCTCTTGAAGCCCGAATACAATTTCTCCATACCTCCAGAGGTCTGGGGAGGGAGAAGGAGCTGTGTGTGAAAAGCACAGAAGAAGGAAAAATACAACATCCTGGCATTGTGAGAATTTCAAGGACTGGGGAATAGCTGGATGATTGGGCATAGGAGCAGCTGGAGGTGAAGCTGAAGACACAGATCACGCGGGGACTTATATGCTACACCAGAGCTTTGGAAAGGATGGGGCTCCTGCCGAACGTCTTAGGCTTGGGGGAAGTGGGTTGTACTTGATCAGATTTTTGCTTTAGAGAGATCACCCAAACAGCAGAAGAACTGACCTAAAGTCATGCCAGGCTGAGCTGGGGAGACCTGGCAGAATCTCTCACCACGTCAGAGAGCTAGAGATGACTACCAATATTGATTAATGTGAAAATGCAAGGAATATCTTAAAAATCATAGTCAATAAGACCTGCCGACTAATTGGGATGGGGAGTAAGTGCAAGGAGAATGGGATAACTGGGATAGTTATCCAAATCAGGCTTTGGTAACTGAGTAAACCAGTAGCAAAAGAGTAGAGAAAGAAGAGTAGGCTTGGAGGGGGAGTGACAGCTTGAATTAGAGGAGTCTCTGAGACAAGAGTTTAAATAGATTGTCACTAGCTGTGATTTGGAGACACAAATCTTTCAAGAGAAAGCTTTGTGCTTAAGGTGTAAGTCATGAGAATAGATGAGAGCACAATGAAAATAAGATGTGATAATATATGTGAACTATTATTTTGAGGCATTTGTAAAAAAAGAGACAAAATGCAAGGTTGAAGAGGTTATTTTTCTCTCTTTTTTGGCATATTGCCTTTAGTTTGCAGAAAAAATGTTTTCTGCTGATTGTCTTTGGCTACTTTGAAGAAAACCAAGAGTTTTCTAGGTTTAACAATACAAGCAAATAATGACATCTGCTTGGTGACACTTTCTAGTAGACAGAGCAAATTTTCATTTCACCTAAAATCTGTTGCCCTCAGATTTGTTCTGTCCATAACAGCTCAGCTCTAACTATGGTAACTTCCACAAAAGGGATCTGAAAAAGACTCCAAAGTGACAAGAAAGAGAATTAAGAGTGTGCTTTTTATCTCACTGAAGTAGGACGAATGGAGTTTATAAATTCTGTTGTACCAAACTCATCTATATGCTGAATGAAACAAAAAGTACATTTCTGGACCTTAGCAAACTATTTTATTATGAATAAAGATGAACTAGGCCAAAGAGTTTGTTTTCAAACATAAATTCACCTGTAGCATATCAACAACTAGGACTAAAGTGCTATTGCAGATGATGGGGACATGGATGGGGACATGGGTGGGTTGCTTTTGTTCTGTTTGATAAATAGAATGTGTATTCTTCCTCTTATTTTAAAATGAATTTAAAAAGCTTTATTTTCTTCCCTTTTCCCATGAGACTGCTCTTTTGTACTTCCCTGGCAGATCAATCAAATCAACACTTGGTTGCCACAGCAAAGAAGTTGGCGCATCTTTTAAGGAAAGGGCCATGATACACATGGAAGCGACATGGGTGTCCATGGGGCTATTGGGAGGGCTGGTGCTGAGGTACCACCATGTCTGTAGTGGCACCCCCTTCAAACAGCAGAGACCCAGAGGAGGAGGAAGCCAAGATCGTGTGGGCAAGGAGTACAGAGTGTGCAGTGGAGCCTCAAAAAAAGTAAGCTCCCAGGCCATTATACATGCCAGGCATCTGGGAGCCAGATGTGATGGTGCAGTTACTCACAAACCACAGGTTGGGGTACTGAGTAGAGTAGGTGGACCCTGTTATGACTCATGAGTAGCTCGCTGGTGTGGGCAGGCATTCCCAGGCTGGACCAATTGCCATGAGGTGGGAGCATGAATGAAGATGAGGCTGGATTGTCAGAATAGGTTGGTGAGAATTGTTCTGACGAGTACATGAACAGGGATGGGGGTTGAGCGGTGCCTCCTCGGGGCCCTGCACGGAGGAAAGTGAGAGAGGCCCTCCAAACTGAGGGTGGGGGCTGGCAGGTGACAGAGCTGACTGGTTCCAAGGCTAGGTCACTATCCCCTTCAATTGAGAAAACCCAGCTTGCTGGTTGTCTCCAGGTCCTTCCGGCACATCTTGGTGATGGCGTCTTTCCTTGACATCAAGGAAAGCTTTGGCAAATTGATATCTGATGTAAGAGCCATGATCTTGTTCTGGTATGGTGTCACAGCTATGGTTGATGAGCTTCCTCCACAGATCCCCAAATCTCGCTTTGTGAATATGGGTGCATATTTATGTAAGGAGTTCATGATATGCCCCTGCCCCCTGTTAAGTTTGTTGGTGAATTTGCCTTTGCTGAAAGAGTCGGGGCACCTCCATCCAGTGCGCCCTGGAGATGGGCGAGCCGGGGTGGATGGAGATGCAGCTGGGGGTGTGATGCTCTGGCTCCCCGCACTGGCCCCCACCCCTGCACCCATTCCTGGTTCACGTACTGCAGCAGTAGTTGTCCACAGCACCAAGTCCAGTAGGAAGTATTACATGGTGTTCGGGTCCAGACTGACACATCCACCTTCAGCAGCTGTCATTCTTAGTGATGTGACCATCTTCTCAAGGTGTGCTTGTGGGGTCCCCCTCTCACTGCCTGCCTACAGCTAGCTCTCCACGTGTTTAGTAGATGGTCCCCTGGGAACTGCAGGTTCTTTCCTGAACTCTCGGTGCCTCAGGAGCTCATCCCCCCCCCCACCTGCTCCCCATACCCCATAAAGCCCCAACTCGTTATCCAAGAGTCACCTTCCACTCCTCCCTATGGCCAGCCTTCCAAGAAAAGGGGCCATGCTGGCCAAGAACAGCAAAGGGCTTCAGGTCCCGGGCACAGACCCGGAAGGAGGATGAGGTCGGAGATTTGGGGGTGAAGGGGTAGGAGAAGGGAGTGGGAGAGTTAAGGTGGGTCCACTTGAGCTCTGGCAAAGGGTGGCCAGAGTAGGTCTTCTTAATGAGACTATAACTGGTTGCAAAAAAGGACTAAAGCAAAAGGCAGACACTGAAATATAAGAAGGATGGAATTGTTGGAACTAGGTCAGCAAGAGCACATATGAGAGCCTGTTGAGACTGCAAGTTCATTAGAGTCTAGGTTGGAAATTAGAGTATTCACACCTAACAACTCAATTTTCTTTAGGAGATAGGAAATAAGTCACGCATTAATTAAGTCATTCTTTCATTAGGTATTTTTAAAAACCTACTATCGTGCCTGAGCAACACAAAAAAACATCATCTCTTTCCCCTTGGTTTGCTCCTGGTAGAGAAGCAGGCATTAATTTAATAACCATACAAATAAATGTAAAGTTTCAACCTAATCTCCTTAGGTGTCATGGAAGTCTTCCTCTGTGAAGTGACTCAAGTAGGACATATCAATTGATAAAGTGACATGACTCCAGCATGCAAGTTAGAGTCAACTAGAGTGAACAAGAAGGAAGGGTCAGCATGAACTATTTCTATAATCCTGGCAAGTGATGACAGTAGATGGGAGAAAGTGGCAGTGGTGAAAATTGACAGAGAAGATGATTTCCAAAGATAGTGGAAAGATAAAATGGTACAGCCACTGTGGAAAGCCATATAGTGGTTCCTCAAAAAGTTAACTATAGAATTACCACATGGCCCAGCAATTCCTCTGGCCAGCACTAAAATTGAAAACAGGGACTCAGTTTTGTGCCACCACATATACCAATGTTCATAACAACATTATTCATAACAGCCAAAAGACAAAAACAAGCCAAACGTCCATCAACAGATGAATGGATAAAGAAAACACACGATGGAATATTATTTGGCCATAAGAAGGAATGAAGTTTTGAGACATGCTGCAACATGGATGAACCTTGAAAACACTATGCTGAGTAAAATAAGCAAGACACATAAGGTCAAATACCATGTGAGTTCGTTTATGAACTATCTAGAAATAGCAAATTTGTAGAGACAGAAAGTACGTTAGAGATTAGCAGAGAGTGGGAGGAGGAGAGAAGGATAATAATTGATTGGTAAATACAGGATGTTTGAAATTTTTGGAATTTTTAAGTAGCATTAGCTAAATACTAAATAATACTTCAGGAAACATATATATAGGTTAAAAAAGAAGAAGAATTTAACATGAAATTTAGAATAGTAGTCATCTCCAGCAGGAAGGGAAGGGTTTGTGATAATCAGGGAGCTCTAATTAAAAAAAAAACAAGATATTTAGGAAGTGAAGTGAGATCCAAGAAGGGTCAGCTGTAAGAGTATTGAAGTTGACTTCCAGGTTTCTCTTCTGCAGAGAGTTAAATGGATTACTAGAAATGGACAGGGTTTGGAGGAAAGATCATGAGTTTACTTCAGGATGGATTGATTTTACTCTATCTTTGAGACATTCAAGAGTAAAAATCAAGTAGACCATTGTCCACATGGGCCTGGATCTTGAAGGAGAAATCCAAGCTGTAGGTAAAATGAGCTGGCATAGGGAGAAGACTGTCTATACAAAGAAGTTAGAGGAAAGGAGAGGGCCTGGGACTAAGGGTGATCAGTAGTTAGATAGAAGATGAGACTGAGACTGCAGAAGAAAATAGAAGAAATGATCAGAAATGACTTAAGAAGAAAACTAAGACAGTTTCATGGCACAAAAAACAAAGGATAAGAAAGTTCCAGAAAGAGGGACTATTCAAAGAATGCTCCTAAGAGAAAGATGAACATGGAAATGTCCATTGGATTGACATGGAGGTCAAGCGAGAGCTGTTTGCATGCAGTAATGGAGCAAGAAGCTACACTGGGGTGGTCAAAGGAATGAGTGGGAGAAGAGAAAATAAAGACGGTAAATACAGACAATTCTATCAAGAAATTTGGCTGAGTCATGAACTGAGAATTAAAGAAATAGAAGAAGGGGGCAAGTTTGGATTAACAGCTGAGAGTGATTAAAGAGAGAAAGGACCAAGAATGAGTTAAAAAATACTGAACTGGAGAAATGGAACTTCACTAATTTGTAATGGCACCAGTTTGCCTGGGCAGACAATTCTTCCTAGTGATCGTCGTCTAAACTTAGTTAGAAAATAACCAATTGTGGTTAACAATAGAAAGAAGAAAATAAGAAAACAGAGGACAATGAAATCTAGAGGCTTAAGAGAAAGTCCAAATTGTCCATGGGATCCAGGCTCCATATGGAAGAAATTATGGTTTGCAGAGGCTTAGAGTTTAGCTAAAACTGGATGAGTCAAGAGATTAGGGGCCTCAATAAAGATGAAAGTCATGTTCAGGGGAAATGCAGAGATAGGAAAGCTGAAATGGTATGTGAAGTGGATGCTTTCAATGACCCCCAGTATCCCCACAGCAATCTTTCTTTCTATGCCCTCTACTCTGGTCACATGGCCACCTGCTTCTGCCTCAATATGCCTGTTAATACCTCCTAAAAGCAACCCTCAGTCAATCACTGAAGGAAACTGGAAAATAAGTACCCAAGCTCCTTTGCTCTCTCACAGGTAAAATAACCCTACGGGGTGTCCTACCCAGCCTCCTAGAATTCCTCAGCGGGAATAAGTTCCAATTGCCACAGGGGAAACTTGCTTGGCAATACACTCTCTATTAGCTTCTTTCCCTTTCTTGTCTCATAGGGGATTAGCTCCCCTATGATCTACTTGCACTGGAGGGCAAAACACCAGAATGCAATGGATGAAAATATAGGGAGAGTGTTTACCTTGGAAAAGACAAGAGGTTCCAGATGGCACAATCAAAAGGTGTAGGATGAACCAAAGAGGACAAAACACAGGATATGAGTTAGAGTGAGGCACATGGACCAGTGGTTGCAAATTTTGAGCAGAGCCTCAGGGTGAAAATCTCCAACCACTCTCTGAGGTAGCTTCTGGCATGATCCCAGGAATCTGGGAAACTGTGTGGTGGAATTGGGGGATGTGAACCAGGCAGTCTGGTTCTGAAACCACATTGCTGCTAGCACTATTCCATGTTGCCTCTGATAAGGGCTCCAAGGACTCTTTCAAAAGCAGGGACATCTGTGGCCTGCAAAGGTTTAGCCTTTAGACTTACATCATGAAATACTTGAACTTCTAAAATAATTGGTACACAGAGATGATTGTATAGAAATGTGCAAAACAATAAGACAATCAATTTCAAAATAGCCACATCCTTGCCATGGCACCATTGCTTTTTATTTTTCCTTTTAATATCCTGGCCTCAGTTTTTACCACTTTACCAGTTTCTATGAACAAAAACAGAATTAGCATCCAGCAGGCTGGCATTAAAAAGGATCATTATTATCTTCCCAGGGTTCATTTCAAAGAAGAATCTGCTATGTAGCAACTTCTGCATGGGGTTCAACCCATGTTCTTTGATGCATTACAGATGTTAGTGTAGAATAGTTTAATCTCAGAATGTTCTGCCAAGAAGGAAGCTAGAGCCCTAGAAAGATGGGAGGAATGCTATGGTGGGTCCTTTGATGCTTGGCCCAGATTCCTTGTCAGGATTGAAGGCTCATTCCCCAGGTGCTGGCAGTGTGGCAGGTCCCAAACCCTCAACGTGTCTGCCACCCTGTGGAAACTGCCAAGGCATAAAGGGGCTTCTTCATTCCAGGTCACAGCCGCTTCCTGGAATGCCCACAGCCAGTGACTGATCTACATGGGGGTATAAAGGCCAAGTCTTCCAGTCCCAAGATGAGACAACTCCAAAGGGACACCCCAGCCTCAGAGTTCCTGTAGGGTCAACTGAGGCCTTCATTGGGACTGCATGGCAGCACAACCTCTGATCCTGCTACCTTCCCCTCCATTTCACAGGCAGTAATCCCAAGAACACTTGTAAACATACTTTATTTAACCTCCAACTCAGGAGTTCCGAGGAGACACAGATGTGTAATGCTTCAGGAAGCTTGACCTGATGATGCCATGTGGGTATATATATTGCAACAAATATAATGGCATTTACCCAGTATTGAAGATGGGGGGAGCCTGTGCTTAGTCATTTGGACCAGGAACTGAGTCCTCACATTATATTTTCTCAAGGGAAGAGATAGTCTAAAGGACATCGAGATGAGGTCTGATGAGGGTACATTAGATTTAGACTCATAAATGGGTTCTGGCCTCCATCCTGCCTTTCACCAGGATAATTGTTTCATCTTCTTGGACCTCAAGTTGGCATCCAGGTAGATGATCTCTGAGGTAACTTCCAACTAATAAGGTGACCTTGGCTGCCATTTTTTGAGCATGTACCATACTCTGGAATCCTGAAATTCTAAGAGGTTGTACAAGAACTTTCTCAGATTTTTAGTGTAATTTCGAATAGAACTATTTTGATGGGGAATTTAAAGAGATGTTTTAAGCTATAAAATCCAGGCTCTTAAAATCTTTCAATCACAGGCAACCTTCAAATATATATACAGGTAGTCTTCAATTTTCAAACAGATTGCATTATGAATGTTTGTGATTCAAAATCCATTATCCCCCAAGGAAGCAAAAGTATACATAAAGGTCAGTTTGGTGCAGTCGAAATACTTTTGAATGACTAGTGTGTGCCAATCACTGTGCCAGATCCCAGGAGGTCCAGTTCTTGCTCTTCAAGGAGCTAATAGTCTTGGTCTTGCAAGGGGAAGACTCCTAAACCAAACCACAAATGTCTACTCAACCCATATATGATTCTAGACACTTTCAACCATGCTCATCACACCTTGTTAATTGAAGAAAAGAACACATTCTTTTGTTAGAACTTTGGATATGAGAAATACATCTCTCTCTCCCACTCTTGTAGTGAATCCAGGAAGATCGGTAGATGCTTCTGGAAAGCAGAAATTTTCTTAACAGAAAATATCACCCAACACATTTACTACACAAGACTTAAAACTAACCACACAAGACCATTTTCTAAGTTATGGCCTATAGTGTTAAGAAATGTTGCCCAAAGGTTCTATGGCCAAAAAAGCTTGAGAAGAATGAGTTTTAACAGGTTTCTTTGCCAAAGAACTTATTAAATTCTTCAGAATATTACTGTGCTTCTTATATCTCAACATGGTAAATATAGTACAAAGCATGTTCTAAAATGCTTTGACCAGAGAGCCATTTCGTGCTTTGTGTTTCTCTTAGGGGTAAAGGTAGAATGACCAACCACCCTGATTCATCCAGGACTGATGGTTTTTCTGGTTTGGAAGATTTTCGGTGCTAAAGCAAGGGCCCTTCACCACCCCACCCCACCCCCCAAACCAAGATAGTTGGTTACTCTAGCTAATGAAGCCCTGAGCACAACTGAAAATGTTACTCTAGGTCAATAAATTTGGGGGAGCTTGCAATTGAGAAACAATAATGGTTGCTCTCACGAGGGCAGAAAAGGATTGGAATCTGCTACACCTCATGCCACCCCACCCCCAGCTACCCCACAGTTCCACTGCCAGTCTATTTGTTTGGGTTGGTCCATAAATTAGACAAGGTAGGGGCTGGCCTATAATTGCTCTGTTTTGTAATACTGATGAGTCAATATAAGAAGGAAATTCATGCTTTTCCTCCAGATAAACTGAGTTTTAAGAAATCTTTCGACTTACTCAAAGTTCTGAAAGAAGACGGCTAGAGTCGGAAATCAACATTAAATTCCAAGAATCCCCATACAATCAACTTATTTCCCTAGCTAACTTTTATCTACTATAATGCTTGGAAACATCTAGAAGAAAACAAAGGACAGAAGTGAGCAATAACTCTGACTCAACTGTCTCAAACATAATTCTAGATGCCTGCTTAACTTTAGAAAGTACCTCACGTAAACTGGAGCGATTTGACAGGTTGAGACAGGAGAGTGATTCCCACTTCCTGGACCAGAGGTGACGTCCTGTAGGATCAGTGGCGGCCCCTCCCCCACCCCACCCCCATGTATATTTTGTGTTATCATGTCTGGAATATCAAGTTTGAATAAATTTGCCCCAACGGCATCCCTAACTTATTTAATTTCCATCCTCAGAATCAGAGCTTTTAAATTCAGGGTGCAGAATTTGGAATTTAGTTTGAGCCAAGTTGAATTTAGAGGCTCCTGGATGCCCATCTGCATGTCCATGCCTGCCTGTATGTCCATGCAAACACATGCTGTCTTAAAGGGTCTTGGGCTCAGTACAGGGAATGCAAACCCCCCAGGTTGCGCTCAGGGCCCTGGATGAAGTCTTTCACACAGTAAGCATGCAATAAATTGCTGGAATAAATGCAACCACACACTTGGTTCTTGGGCTTGCAGTCAAGGATGACTTCATAGATACTTATACGGTCTTGTGGCTAGCTACCAAGAATAGACTGAAATGGAGAAAAGCAGCACATCACAAAGGAGTGTTGGATTGGTGGGTCCCACCAAAACGGAAGCCTTTTAGTGTCCACGGCGTCCCAAGAGTCCAAAGGAAAGAAACTCTTCGTGGAAAACCTTCCAAAATGAGTAATTAGGTCAGCAGCACTGACTCCCTGCTGATTTGCTTTTTCAAAAGTCTACCTCCTAGAATTGTCATTAAAACCTGCAAATAGAAGATTGAGTTACCCAGAAGAGACTACCACTCAGACTTGCAATCTGCACTGGTTATACAGAGAAAAGGCCTTTGACAACTGTGCTCATGGAGCTTTCTTCTAAAGAGGGGAAGGTCTCATTCTCGGTGATGAGTTTGGGGGAAAAAGTACATTGAGGAAGTGCTGCAGGATTATTGGGTGATGTCTCAGACCCTGTAAAAAATATTCCATTATCTGCTTATTGTTACTCCTCCAAGCCATGAGAAATTAAGATTTAGTGCAACATTGGTTGCTCACTACTTAAAATAAATGGTATTTTAAATGTTCTGACCATAGGCATTTGGCACTAGCCAAAAGAACACAAACACACATAACCTGAAAATAATTCTCATTTTTTTTCCATTCAGATGTATAATCAAAACTGTTCTCACTTCTGTTTGTTGAAGTAATCTTATTCCCTGGAGGTACTTATAAAGCCATTGAATTCCTAGGTGTCAGGTTTTGGTTATCAGTCATTAGCCATAATTCATATATCCAAAAGAAAGGGACATTTTAAAATAAGGGTTAACTGGCAATACATTGGGCTTCCTTTCTGAAGACGTTTTGAACCACAGAAAGGTTCAGCTATGGTGGGGGAGGAGCACTCATGTGGGGTGTTATTGGTGGGGGCACATGGTTGGGAGGGAGTTCTCCAGGGCATATATACAGGGTACATAGAAAGGTTTGGATATTTTCATAGTGGTTTCAGTTGGAAATGACAGCTGAGAGAGTGCTGAGTTCCTGGACAGGGGAGCTCTATAACATTCCCCAATGGAATAGCAACAATCCCCCACGTGCAATGGCAAAGACCAACAAAGATGGATGGTCCAGCGATGAGTCCTTGATACTGATGGCTCTGATTATGAGCCTGTGTGCCTGAAATATGAACTATGCCTAGAGCTGTGAGGTGCCTAAGAGTTACGTCCTGAGAGCCTCCATGTTGCTTAAATGTGGCCACTCTCTAAGCCACACTCAGCATGTAGATGCATTGCCTTCCCCTCAGCATGGGACATGACTCCTGGGGATGAGCCTCCCTGGTGCCAAGGGATTACTAACAAGCACTATCTGATAATGTAACTAGAAAAAGGCCTTGAATAAAGGGGTCAACTCAGGCTGGCAGAATATCTCAGCCTACATGTAATATCAGGTGTTAAAAACTTCATTTTGACTTTGGATAAAAGGGGGAAATGGAAAGGACAAGTGAGTTTATATGGCTATGAGTCTCCAAAAAAGAGTTGGGAGGTCATCAGGGGGTGATGCTTATGCACGCCTCAGCACGGTATCAGAGACAGCCAAGGTAGATGGAAACCCAGGTGCTGGTTCTTCTGAGGGCTGCAGAGACCCACAAGTTCTATGGTCATAGCAGATGGTTCTGGAGTTCAGGGCCATGTCAGTTGGCCCTACTTTGGAATTTATGTTCCTGAGTGTGATAGAGTTGGACTTGGATATGACCTTTCTACACATGCCTCTTCTCTTACTTTTACTGGACCTGTGGTTGGCATTTGGGTAGGTGTATAATCAGGAGACCTGAAGCTCTGGACTGTCCATGTGACGGCCAGGCCCTGGGCCTCAGCAGACTTGTGGCTCCTACCTTCTGGTTTCTTGGACTTACCCTGGCCAGCTGACAGGGAGGTGAAGAGGGTCAACCACCACACCAGGGAGCCAAGAGTGCCTACAGCTGCAAGCAGGAGAATTGCATCCATCATCCATGTGGAATCTAAGACCCCTCTTGATGTAGAGGGGGACTGGACATAACCATCCCAGAGTCCACAGGATGGAGGAATACAGTACGGATTAGAGTCAACTTACTGGTATTCTGCTGGGGAACTATTGTGATTAGTAAGGGAAGAAATTGTAATAGTGATGTGGACAGGGTGGCCACAGTGACTGCTGATGGTAGGGAGACGAAAGAAGAGATATGGTGTGGGGGCATTTTCAGGATTTGGAGTTGTCCTGGGTGGTGCTGCAGGGATGGATGCTGGACGTTGTGTGTCCTGCCATGGCCCACTGGGTGGACTGGGGGAGAGTGTGGACTACAACGTAGACCATTGTCCATGTGGTACAGCAGTGCTCCAGAATATATTCGCCAGGTGCAGTGGATGTGCCACAATGATGGAAGAAGTTGTTGGGGTGGGAGGAGTGGGGCGGGTGGGGTGGGAGGTATATGGGGACCTCTTTTTTTTTTTTATGTAACATTTAAAAGGAAAAAAAAGAGTTAAGAGAATATTCACCTAAAGAACAAAAATGATGAAAAGTCAGCATCTCATAAATTAGTTTGCTAATTTGATAGTGGACCCTGTCTCTAGTTCACTGTAAGATTTTCCTTAGTTCCCTCATTAAAATGGCAGTGTGAAAACCTGTTTTTCCAATGGAAAGCTTTGAGGTATTTATTAAGAGGTGATACAAACACACACAAAGAGTTATTATTGGTTCCCAAGTTAATATGAAATGGGTTACAGTGAGGACTCCATGTGTTTCTTGTGAAATTGGTTTTTTGGTTGGTGTTTCATTTCATGTTGTTTTACAATAAGGGTATTAATACTGTCTATGTGGAAATATTCTCCACACTGGCCAAAATAAATTGCTTTAAAAGTTCATAAGAAAAGAGTGACATATTTTTCATTTTTGCCTCCAGGTTTGATGAAAATAAAAAGCAGACTTTATAGGCAGATACCATGATTTCATAAAAAGGGCAAAGCCTCTCCAACGAAAAGAATCCCTTAGGAAGCTGTTGTATTTTGTGAAACCATGGTTAGGATAGAATTCATTTTTCTACACATCAGATGTTTTAAAAACGGGTTTTTTTTTTTGCCCCCTGAAAGAATTTTGCTCCCAAATGTTTTCTGCCCATGGCATTTGGAATATGTACCTCTGATTTCTCAATTCATTCATTTATGATGAATTTCAGAAAATGAGTTCCTTAAGTCTATCATTACTGCTACCTAATAGAAAGACAACTCTCTCCTGCACATGAGCTCAAGAAATAATACCCTAAAGAACTCCTTTTTTATAACTGTCCGATAGAAAACTGAAAATGTTTAGGATAATTTCTGTTTAGATAGATGAAAGAAAACTATCCTTGATTTTCAACTACTTAATCTTCAGAGGTTCCATGTTTTGAAAGGTAGCAGGTGAGGCCTTACAAGCTAAAGCATATTTCTGCTTTCTTGTGGCTTTGAGTTTTTCTCTGTATTTTGTCTATGTTGATTAAAAGACTTCAAGAAACCAGCTATCACAATATCTACTCAAGGATTTGAGCATTCCAAGGGTTTGTTTTTATAGTTCCTTTGCTTTGGGCCCTTAAAAATACAAGTCTTTTTGTAACCAGATATAGTTCCTAAAAGTAATTTAATAAAACAACAGCAACAATAAAACCTGCCTCCACCTATGGGGTTTGGGAGTTGCCATATTTAAAAGTTAAATGAGGGAAGTAGATGTGGCTCAAGTGATAGAGCTTCTGCCTTCCATATAGGAGAACCTGGGTTCGATCCCTGGACCCTCCTGGTGAAAAAGAAGAAGAGAAAGCATGCCTGCACAGCAAGCCACTGCCTGCATGGGTGCCCACATAGTGAGCCAGTGTCCACATGGTGACAGTACCTATGTGGTGAGCCAGTGCCCCACACAAGTGAGTCACACAGCAAGATGATGACATAACAAAAGAGAGACAAGGGGAGAGTCAAGGTGAATCACAGCAGAAACCAGGAACTGAGGTGGCACAATTGACAGAGAACCTCTCTCCCTATCAGAGGTCTCCAGGACTGAATCCTGGTGAATCCTAAAGGAGAGAAAATGAGAAGACAATACAGACAGCAAAAACAGCAGTGTGGTAGGAGGGGGTGGGGGAAAGTAAATTAAATAAATAAATCTTTTTTTTTAAAGTTAAATGGCAGCAAATGCAAATTATAAAATAAAATAATTTACATGCGCACCATTGCATTGAAAGAATTTTAAATCTTATTAGGCTAATTAGATAAAGAAGAAATAAAGATGTGGTTATCTGCTAGCAGTTAGCTGTTACTGCATACCAAATTATCTCTAAACATAATAACACCAAACTACAATTCTTTATTTAGTTACAATTGTGTAGGAGAGTAGTTTGGGCTGGGTTCAGCAGGGTGATTTTTCTGTTGGTCTCAGCCAGAATCACTCTTGTATTTATGATCAGCTGCTGGTTTTATGATTAGTTTGCTGATTATCTATAGGCTGGCAAATCCCTCTTGTCTCATTCACACATCTGGCAGTTGGCAGGCTATTGGCTGTGATATTTTGGTGGTCTTCCCTTTTTGTAGGTGGCAAGTTCAGGCTGACAAAGAGAAAGAGAGAGAGAGCAAGACTTGCAAGGCTTCTGGAGGCTTGGGCTCAAAAGTAAGGCAAGTCATTTCTGTGACACAGATCAAAGCTAGTCACAAGTTCATCCCAGGTTCAAGGGATGGAGAAATAGACTTCAACTCTTGATAGGAAGATATTCAGTGTCACATTGCAAGAACATGGATGTAGGGAGGGGATTTTAGCTTCCTGGCTACTAAATCAAATACTATGCAATGGCTTGGCTTAACCAATGGGAATTTATTGGCTCATGGTTTTGAGACTAGGAGAAGTCCAGAATCAAGGAGTCACCAAGGCGATGCTTTCTCCCAGAAGACTGGCATTCTGGGGCTGGCTGCCAGCAATTCTTGGCCCTTGGCTTTTCTATCACATGGCAATGCACATGGTGGCCTCTGCTGGCTTCTCCCTTGTATTTCAGGTTCTATTGGCTTTCAGCTTCTGGCTACTCACTCTGGTTTTCTCTCTATCAGTCTGAATTTCATCCTGCTTATGAAGGACTCCAGTGATGGGATTACAACCCATCCTTGGGAAGCAGATGTGGTTTAACTGATAGAGCATCCTCATACCATATAGGAGGTCCAGGGTTTGAACCCAGGGCCTCCTGGCCCATGTGGTAAGCTGGCCCATGTGCAGTGCTGCCACGCACAGGGAGTGCCATGACACACAGGGGTGTCCCCTGCGTAGGGGAGCCCCACACGTAAGGACTGTGCCTGACAAGGAGAGCTTTCCCACGGGAAAAGCGCAGCCCTCCCAGGAGTGGTGCCGCACACATGGAGAGCTGATGCAGCAAGATGACACAACAAAAAAAAGAGCCACAAATTCCCGTGTCACCTGATGAGAATGCAAGTGGACTCAGAAGAACACAGTGAATGGACACAAGAGAGCAGACAAACAGGGGGAGGGGGCAAGAGAAATAAATAAAAATAAATCTTAAAAAAAAAATCCTGGTTGGGTTAGACCATCCTTTAAATGAAGTAGCCTCACCAAAAGGTCCTATACAATGGGTTCACACCCACAAGTATGGATTAAATGTAAAACATGTTTTTCTGGGGTACATAGCTCCCAGATACCACAGAGGAACAGAATTTATGGTACTTTTACAATCTACCATAGCATCAAATCCTTTGTTTGAAACCAAGAAGAAACAACAGGACCTCGAGTGTTTGAAGCTAGGTTAAGAAAAATTAAGTTGCACTTGACTTTAAGCTAGGTAACAAAGCCATTACTGTTTTAATTTCCCTTTTAAAATAGAAGCGGCCCACATTACTAGATTTTATTGCTTCTGTGTAGGCAAATTTATAAAGGATCCCAGATCTCACTCTACCCCACTAAGCAGGCAGAGCCTGTGTATGAAGAAAACGGTGTCCTTTCTCTGGTTGGATTCAGGCAAAGGCTTTCCTGACAGTTTGGATTGGGAGAGGGAGAGAAAGATAGGAGTCCAGGATGACTCCAAGGTTTTTGGCCTGAGTAACAGGAAGGCTGACATTGTCATCAACTCAGATAAGCAAAAGATGCAGTGGCGGACACAGGATGGAAGTCTAGAAGTTCAGTTTTAAACATGAGTTTAATATATCTATTAGATAATGACATGGCAATGTCAAGTAGGCACTTGAATACATAAATCTGAAGTTGAAGAGAGATAACAGGCTGAAAATCTAAATTTGGGAGTCATCGGCAGGTACAAGGTACTGAAAGCCATCTATGTGCTGATGACCTCATCAAGAGAGTGATACAGATTAAGCAGAAAAGAAGTTCAAGGACAAGGTTCTGGGGGTCTTCAATGTAAGAGGACAGGGAGAAGACGTGGAACTAGGAATGGAGGCTGAATAGTTACAGCTAATGAGATGGGAGGAGAATGAAGGAAGTAGACATCTTGGAAGTCAAATGAAGAAAGCATCAAGGAGAAGAGGTCACCGCACCAAATGCTGCTGCTAGGTGAAGTACAATGAGACCTGAGTAGGAAGGTGGAGGTGCTTGGTGACCTTAACAGGAGAAGCCTCCGATGGTGGCTCAGTGGGGGCAAAGACCTGAATGGAGTATCTTCAGGAGAGAAGGGAAACATGTACAAAGTTTCTTTGTGGAGTGAAAAGCGTTCTAAAATTGGTGATGGCTGTACATATCTGTGAATATACTAAAAAGCCACTGAATTGTACAATTTAAAGGGTAAAGTGTATGGTACATGGATTATATCTCAATACGGCTGTTATAAATACTTTAAAACAGAGAAGGGGAGAGGAATTTGACACAGCAGGATAGACAACCATTATGAGGACTTTTGGTGTAAAAGAAATCAGAAGTGGCATGATAGCTTGTGAGGGGAATGGGGTCTAAATAGGCTGGTAGCTATCATCTTTTTTATATATATACTTTTTCAAAATTAAAGTTAATAGATCACAAAGAACGTTACATTAAAAAATATTTTTAAAAAACATAAGAGGTTCCCATATATTTCACTCCCCACCACCCCACCCATCATTTTTGTAAATTGTATTTTTTTGGAAGATATATACATCACACAAAAAAAATGTTACATTAAAAAATATGAGGTTCCTGTATGTCCCCCACCCCCTCACCCCATTCCTCCCACACCAACAACCTCCCCCATCATTGTGGCACACCCATTGCACTCGGTGAACACATTTTGGAGCACTGCTACACCACACAGATAATAGTTTAGTAGCTGTCATCTTGTAGAGAGAAAACCCCATGAGTAGGAGAGAGAAGGAAGAGTTGTTGAAGCATATCCATGATCGCTAAGTGAGGGTGGGTATCTCGTCCCCAAGGAGAGGAGCCAGCATTTGACAGAGGCAGGAAGCGTTCATCAAGAGAAAGGTAAGAGCGAAAAACAGGTTAAAAGGCACAGCTGCTGCTTGGGGACACATTGTCCACAGCCCCCAACATACTACCATAGTCCAGAGAGCCTCGAGTCATTGTTTGAATTGGAAGTCCACCTTCCGCAGTTGTTTGACCTTTAGGCTCACTGCAGGGTGAGAAGTCAGAAGCAGGTCGTGTAGGGAAAATGGGCACAGGATCCCAGAGATTCAAGGGCTCCTGATCAAAGGGATGGAGGAAGAGATTGCCTCCTTGACCCGTGTGCAGCTGGCCCACGCACAGTGCTGATGTGCGCAAGGAGTGCCCTGCCACGCAGGGGTGTCCCCACGTAGGGGGGCCCCACGCGCAAGGAGTGCGCCCCATAAGGAGAGCTTCCCAGGGCGAAAGAAAGTGCAGCCTGCCCAGGAATGGTGCCGCACACACGGAGAGCTGATGCAGCAAGATGACACAACGAAAAGAGACACAGATTCCAGGTGCCGCTGACAACAGAAGCCGACAAAAGAACATGCAGCAAATGGACACAGAGAACAGACAACTGGAGCGGGGTGGGGGGGGGGAGGGGAGAGAAACAAATAAAATAAAATAAACAAATCCCATACTACAGTATGTACACACATGCACTACAGAGTTAGCTTCAATAAGCATTAATTATGAGCATTGCTTTATTGTCCTAAATGTGAATTTCCACTTCTTCATTTCTTGTCAGAATCTAGCTAATACTTCCTGCCTTACAAGTCTTTTTATACCTGCGCTTCTCCTGCTTCTGTGACATGGTTCCGTTCCTCTCTTGGCTTACAGGAACAGAAGAAGTGGAGGTACCAGCTCCCAGTGCTGCTTCCTACACAGTTGGCTACTTAGCAGTATTTAGGCTTTTGAAAATATAAAAACCATTTTTACCTCACAAGCCAAAAGAAAAGAGGAGAGTCAAACCTTGGGCAGTGGTTTGCCAAAGCTTTGTGTATATTATAACCTTAGCATACCATAACATACTATCCTGTACTTACAAGTGACATAATGTTTGAATGAACTTTAGGTATGGTTTTATCAAGGGGCTGAACGTCTATCTATGAAATGTGACAGATGTTCATAGATAGAAATTTTCATAGATAGAAAATTCACCTTGGAAATTCTTCTGGGGAATGAGCGCATTTGGTTTACAAAATGCAGAAAGCTTCAACCCTGTTACAAAATGTCAACACATGTCACGGTAGGTGACCCCAGAAGCAGTCAAGGCAACTTGTGATTCTAAGCCCTAGAAGAGAAATACTAAAAGAAGACATAAGTGCGTACAACTTAGAGAATGCAGAGAATGAAGGAAGGCGGCAATAGGCTTTAAATGGAGATAGGAAGATGGATTCCAAGAGGACTGAGTTAAGGAGAAGATGAGCCTGGTCAGCTGAAAACACCCAGGGGTAAGTCCAACAGTGTCGAAATCCAGCCCTGCAAAGAGCCAGAGGAAACCAGAGGCCAGCAGAAACTGGCTCCACTACCAGAGGAACTTGATAAACATCATAGATACCAGTAAAACATTCTAGATAGCAGTGAGAAAATACCAATTTGTTTGCACAGAAAATAAGAAAACTGTATGACTTTCACCCCCCTAGCTTTGGCATTCTTTGCCTAGAATTAGATCCAAAGAAAAACAGAACAATAATCCTGCTGTTTTTCTGTTTTTTTTTTTTCAAACCTCTGGATACCAACTCCCATTCTCTCTTGACAAGTCATCGCCACAGTTGATTGCTATGAGAACTTGTTTTGGAAGTGAAACCCTTCCTCTTTAATTTAAGTCTATGTCCACTAATTTGGTCCTCCACAAAACTGATGAAAAACTGGCCCACTTTCCCCACATAAAAACCTTTCATTTGCCTAAAGATGGTCATTAAACTTCCTTCACCCTGCCGTTCTGAGGACCAAACAGCCCCATACTGAACCTTTTCTCACAGCACTAATGGTCATCCATCGAAAGATCTTCGTGCCTCTGGTTTCTTCACTTCACTTTTTAAGAACAGAAACAAAGACTAGTTTCTAGTTTGTATCAAGATGGCCCCCTTCGAGGGAGAGCACGTGGAAGAGACGCGTTGTCTCAACTTCGCTCTCCTCCTGCTAGTGTCCCGGGGTCACGCTGACTTGGTCCCGCAGATTTCCTACATTCCTGTAAGTAAACCGGCTCTGCCCTGCCCAGGTCATTCTGGCCCTAAACTTGTTCCCTTGTACCTTGTCATAATCGCACCAGCAGCGGGAACAGCCCCATCTAGCGTTGTCCCCCTCTGCTGACCGCTCGCACCGCCCTGCGTGGCGAGTCCATCATTACCACGTTCCATGGCAGAGAGCACGGGCTCAGGAACCTGGCTGAGCCGATTCAGTCCACGAGGGAGTGGTGACGCTGGGCTGTCCCCAGCAGCTGGATGCCGGGGCTCACACCCTTGAGTGCTTGGCCGCGTTCCCTTCTCAGTGTCTACCAGTGGGTTGTCACGAACGGTATCGCTTCTCATGTTTACTGACTTTTATTACTCAGCTTAAGTTTCCTTCAACAACACTTTTCTGATTTATCAAAGTCATTTTCAGATTTGTGCTGACTCTCAGAGATAAAATGAGCAACGCCATCTAATGAAGTAACACCTACAGTTTTGGTCAGAATATTTTCCATAACTTCTTTTCTAACAGAGATTTAAAAGTTTAAATTATTTAAAAAAAATAGTTATGGATGTTAAAAGCAATAAGAACTAAAACTGTGTTGCAGTTCACTTTTGTAGGCATTTAACTCCTTTACCCTCTTTACAGTCCTAAAAGGTAGATATTATCGTTATTTCCCATTTTGGAGATTGAGGCACAGAGAGGGTAAGTAACTGTCCAAGGTCACACAGCTGGAAGTTTGGCCCCACGTCTTTACAAGTAGCCTTAGATTCAAAAAGTATTTCTATGCATATCTTGTTGCCAATTCTCTTTTACACAAGCAACCCATCTCGAAACAGGAATTTTAGAAATGAAAATTGATCATTTATTCAATGTTATTTATTTTCCTGCTAATGGAAATAGAGGTTTCTAATCTTTTGCTCTCAGGAAAAAAAAACGTTTCTCTAAAATTATTGTTTCTTTTTTGCTGTGAGAGAAGGATGCATACAGTAAACTATATAATATTATAAATAATGTAAAACGGCTTTACACATTCTTTAGATATATATTTATATATGTTGTAAAGGATAAAGATGAGCAAAGATATGATAAACTTCAAAGTTAGGATAATCGTTTCCAGGGGGACAGGGATTGAGAAGCGTACACAGGAAGTTTCAGTCATATTTATAATGCTTTATTCCTTAAGCTTAGGTTTCATGTAGGTTATGTTCTTTACCCCTTTTGAATGTTTAAAATTTTCATAACTTAAAAAAAAAAAAGATGTAGTTCTGTGGTTGAGCACCTGCTTCCCATGTATGACATACTGGGTTCCATCCCTGGTACCTCCTAAAAACAAGCAACCAAAAGAAACCAACTTTCACTGAGAAACAGATGTAGCTCAGTGGTTGAGCACCTGCTTCCCATGGATGAGGTCCTGAGTTCAATATCCAGTGCCTCCCAAAAAATTTTTTTAATTTTTTTAAGGTGGGGGAAGGAAATTAAATGTGAATAAATATAGTAGGAAAAAACACTGCTAGTCAGAGGTCTGGCCTCTAGACCTTGCCACCCGTTGGAATTGAGCATGCTGTTCCATCCAGACCTCTTTCCTCAACTATAGAAGGATAGGGTCATCCTAGACGAGGGGTCAGCAAACAATGGCCCCTGTTTTGTAAATAAAGTTTTACTGGGACATGCCCATGCCCATTGGTTTACATATAGCGAATGACTGCTTTCACACGACAGTGGCAGGGCGAGTACTTGTAACAAAGACTGTGTGGCCTGCAAAACCTGAAATCTTTACTCTCTGGCCTTTTATAGAAAAAGTTTGTTGACCTGCAGTAGAAAAATCGGCTTCCTTCGGCTTTGATATCAGAGCACTCTAGGATACAGCTAGGCTATCCAGATGGTGTATCATGACTCGAGTCCTCAGAGGACACACACAAATTGCTTTAGATAAGCATGTGAATTACAGATAAGACTGAAGAAACTTTAGGTCTTAGAAGTCACACATGGAAAGCCTTTGCTATTGTTCTGGGAGGGTGTGGAATAGTCCTGAACAGAAGGAGAGCCCAGAGGCTCCAGGCACGGAGTCTAACACCTCTGACATGCTGCATGTTGTGTGATTATTATCTTAAATGGTTATGCTGTGTGCATTTCCCAGGTATGGTTTTAGAACATAGGTACTTAATCTCTGAGCAAACTTTCAAGGATAAACAGGTTACTTCTTAAGAAATTCACGCACTGAAGGAACAATGCATGGAAGTGGTTAAAGGCAGCTGAAGAATTCTGGCTTACACACCCTTTCTGTCTGTGCATGTTGGGCAATTTACGTAACCTCTCGAAGCCTCAGTTCCTTCATCTATGAAACGTGAGCCTTGCTCGACTCTACCTCACTGAGTTGTCTGAGGATTAGATGGTATAATTCATGGTGCAGCATTTTGCAAAGTGCCGAACAAAGGTTAGACATTCTTAACCAGGGATTTTAGTACATAATACAAATTCGGAAATGGGTTTAAAAGCACAGGATCTAGTCTCTGCTTCAGGACTGATATAAGACAGGGATAAAAGGCAGAAGGTGGACTGCAACTGAAGCACATCACCAGGTGGAACATGTCAAGAAAAGGGACCGGCGCAAGTTTTCCTGGAGGTTGTGTATGCAGAACTGAAGTAAGGCAGTACATCCAGATGCACGAAAGGAATGCATCAACGGACATGAAATGGAACCCATCATCCTAAAGTGTTCAGACAGTTCTTGACTGTTCTACATAACACACGGGATCTCTTTCTGCCTTCACAACTTTAACACAAAATCATGGCCTGGACCCACACAGCTAATTAGTCATTGGAATAAGAAAAGCATAGCATAAAGTGTCTACGCATGGCATAAAGTGACCTCATAACAAAAGTGTCTACAGTGTGACTCTGGGCAAGATACTAGCTGCCCTGGAACTTCATTTCCTGTTTGAAGAGTGTTGTCCAATAGCACTCTTGGAATTTTATGGAATTTTAAACTTCTTAGAGTCATTTTTTTAAAAAAAGTCGATGAGTGAAAATTCATTTTAATAATATATTTTATTTAAACCAATATCTCCAAAATAATATTTCAATATATAACCAATATAAAAATATATTTATGACATTGGGAAGATGTGGCTCAAGCAGTTGGACAACTGCCTACCATACTGGAGATCCCAGGTTTGGTTCCTGGTGCCTCCTAAAGAAGACAAGCCAGACAGTGAGCTGGTACAGTGAGCTGATTTAATAAGATGATGCAACAGGAAGACACAATGAAGGGACACAACAAGGACACACAATGAAAGGTACAACAAGCAGGGAGCGGACATGGCTCAAATGATTGGGCCCCTCCCTCCCACATGAGGGGTCCTGAGTTCAGTTTCCAGTGCCTGCTAAAAAAGAAGACAAGCAGACACAAAGCACGCCAACGAAAAGACACAGAGAGCAGAGAGTGAGCACAAAACAATGGGGGGGGGGAATAAAATAAATGAGATAAATCTTTAATATTTATATTAATGACATATTTTATATTCTTTCCTTTGTTTACATTTCATTTTGAAATAATTTCAAACTTATAAGAAAGTTGCAAAATTAATACAAAAAAGAGGACTTCAATATACCCAGATTTATCAACTTTCAACATTTTCCCACATTTCTTATATTATTCTTTCTATCTATCTTGTAAATATTTGAAAAGGGTATACATACATCATACCCTTTTAATACTTTGTACTTCCATGTATATTTCCTAAGAACAAGGACATTCACTTATATAACCACATTAAATAGAGTTATCAGGTTCAAAAATTTAACATTGGTATAAAGTATTGAGTCAACTCCAATTTTTTTCAACTTGCCCAATAATTTCCTTTGGGACATTTTTTTCCTCCATTATTAGATTCAGTCCAGGATCGTGTATTAGATGTAAAAATCATTGTCTATCTAATTTCCCTCTTATTTTTAAAATATGGTAACATGTATACAAGATAAAATTCCCTATCTCATACTTCCATGGGAGTAATCACATCCACTATGTTGCAGTACCCTCACCACCTTCCATTATGAAAACATTCTCATGTCCCCAAATAGAAACTCTGCATCTGATATGCATTAACTCCTCATTCCCTCTGCTTGCCCACCCCCATGCCTGGTAAACTGTACTTCACTGTCTGTCTCTATGAATTTGCATGTTCTCGTCATTTAATGTAAGTGGAATCACATAGTATCAGTCCTTTTGTCTGACTTATTTCACTCAACATATCTTCAAGATTCCTTCATGTTGTACCATGTATCAGAACTTCATTCCATAGCATATAGAGACCACATACAGATCTTCTTCCTTCATCTCCTGTCAGGACATACTTATGTCTGTTCCTAAGATGAGGGGGAGACATTCTCTTAGCTTGTGGGGACCAGGGAATGAATGAGACACAAACACACCAGTCCGTTTCCAGCATCCAATGCTTTGGAGTTGCTACATTCTTCAAATGCTTCTTAGGACTACTAGTCACGGCTGCTCTAGGCACAGAAAGAGCCTGATCCAATTTTTAGTAACTTTTTATACATAGTGAGATGTAAGGGTCCAACTTCATTCTTTTGCACGAGTGTCCAATTGTCCCAGCATTTTTTGTTGAAGACATTATTTCCCCATTAAATGACCTTGATACATTGGTCAAAAATCAGTTGGCCATAGATGTGTAAGTTTATTTCTAAACTCTCAGTTCTATTCCTTTGATCTTTTTGTCAGTCCTTGTGCCAGTACCACAATGTTTTGACTACCATAGTTTTCTCATAAGTTTTGAAATTAAAATAAATGAATCCTCTAACTTTCTTCTTTTTTTCCAAGATGGTTTCGCTATTTAGTGCCCCTTGCCCTTCCATATGAATTTTTTTTTAAGATTTATTTTTTAATTTTATTTCTCTCCCCCCTCACCCCAGTTGTCTGTTCTCTGTGTCTATTTGCTGTGTGTTCTTCTTTGTCTGCTTCTGTTGTTGTCAGCGGCATGAGAATCTGTGTTTCTTTTTTGTTGCGTCATCTTGTGTCAGCTCTCCATGTGTGCGGCACCACTCTTGGGCAGGCTGAACTTTCTTTCACACTGGGCGGCTCTCCTTATGGGGTGCATTCCTTGTGCGTGGGGCTCCCCTATGCAGGGGACACCCCTGTGCAGCACGGCACTCCTTGTGCCCAGCTCCACACGGGTCAAGAAGGCCCGAGGTTTGAACCGCGGACCTCCCATGTGGTAGATGGACGCCCTAACCACTGGGCCAAGTCTGCTTCCCCCATATGAATTTGACAACTGGTTTCTCCATTTCTATGAAGGACACTATTGGAATTTTGACTGGGATTGTGCTATATCTGTAAATTGCTTTGGCTAGTATAGACATCTTAATGATATTAAGTTTTCCAGTCCATGGTCACAGAAGCTTTCCATTTATTTAGGTCTTTAATTTCTTATACAAGTCCTTACACCTTTGATTAATTTTATTATTAGATACTTTATTCTCTTAGTTGCTATTGTAAATGGAAATTTTTCCCTTGATTTCCTCCTCCAATTGCTCATTACTAGTGTATAGAAACACACTGATCTTTGCAGGTTGAACTTGTACCCTACCATGTTGCTGAATTTATTTATGGGCTCTAGTAGCTTTGTTGTAGATTTCTTCAAGAATTTCTGAACATAGGATAATGTCATCTGCAAAGAGGGATGGTTTTCTTCTTCCTTTCCAATTTGAATACCTTTTCTTTCTTTTTCTTGCCTAATTGCTCTGGCTAGAACTTCCAGTACAATATTGAATGGTGGTGGCAAAAGCAGGCATCCTTGCCTTGTTCTGATCTTAGGGGTGAAGCTTTCATTCTTTTACTATTCATTAGGATATTACCTGTAGGTTTTTCATATATACTCATTATCATGATGAGGAAGTTCCCATCTATTCCTCATATTCTGTCTGTAAATATGAAGAAAGGTGCTGGATTTTATCAAATCCAGCCTTTTCTGTGTCAATTGAGAAGATCATGTGTATAGGGCTTTTTTCCAGCCTTTTCTGTGTCAGTTGAGATGATCATGTGTGTAGGTTTTTTTTCCTTCATTCTATTATTGTCATGTATTACACTGATACAGTTGGGAAGTTATAGACATACTCGGTGGCCATCTGTCAGCCCTCATCTACCCCTCTTCTTTTCCCTTTTGCTTGTTTGTATGCAGTTTCCATTTTGCAAGAGATCACAAGCAGCCTAGGGAAGACATTGAATCTTGTGGCAGTTGGAGATTATTTTACGAATCCCAGAAAGGGAAAGATTATATTTGTAAACTAATCTGTTCCTCTGGATGTGATATCTTTTGATTGCATTAAATTCAGCTGAAGGACTGTTGATTAGATTACTTGATAAGATTGTTTTAAAGCTTTTCATTGGACTACTTCATTGAGACCTGACTAGATTGAGTCTTTATTTCCTTGCTAGGTGTGATATAAACGGACTCACCTGGACAAACACAGAAAAAAAGAATTGCCATGTTTAATCCTGCCATGTAAGAGAAAGGATCATTTAACAGGAAGCCCTAAGAGGATGGACCCACAGAGCAGCTCAAGAGGAGACAGTGATAGTAATCGAAGAAAATGTGGCACTGATGTGGAGAAAGTGGCCACGGTGGCTGCTGGGCATAGGGAGTGGGAAGAAGAGATGTGATATGGGGACATTTTCGGGGGTTGGAGTTGTCCTGGGTGCTGCTGCAGGGACAGTTACCGGACACTGTATGTCCTCCCATGGCCCACTGGGTAGACTGTGGGAGAGTGTGGGTTATGGTGTGGACCATTGACCATGAGGTGCAGCGGTGCTCAGAGATGTATTCACCAAGTGCAATGAATGTCTCATGATGATGGAGGAGGCTGTTGTTATGGGGGGAGGAGTGGGATGAGGGGGGTGGGGGGTATATGGGGACCTCATATTTTTTTAATGTAACATTAAAAAAAAGAGGAAATGGTGAACCCAGAGGGGAAACCTGAAACCCCAGCAGAGATAGGCGGTCATCTTGCCTGACTACGTGGCAACTCACTGGGATCAACAGTAGCTGACTTTGGTGAGAAAGTATCACTGATGATGCTGCAGTATGGACTTTTCACAACCTTGGAACTGTAAGCTTTTACCCCCACATAAACAGGAAATAAATTACTCTTTATAAAGCCAACATGTTTCTGGTACTTTGCACTGGCAACTCTTTGGCAAACTAAATCAAATCTCAACCAATCCCAGCTGCCTCCAGAGTACAAAGGCTGGTTGATGAGTTTTTTTTGCTCGTTGGCAGAGTCCCTTTCCCCTGGAGTGTATAACAACTCACGCTTGGGCAGGACAAGTGTCCTTCATCTCTGGCACAAAGCAGGGAGTGCAGAGCTGTTGACCCTGGCATAAGTAGTGGGTCTCCCCAGGAGACAAACATGATAGGATCTCTTCCCTGATCTTTTGGGCCCTTTGTGCAGTGTAAATAATAAAGCTGTCATTTGCTGAAAGTCTCTATTGTGCCTGAGCCTGTGTTCCCATGATATACCATAAGCAACTTGCTCCACAGACACATTCATCCTTTTACACTAAGATTTCTAAATTGGTGTGTATTTTACATGTGTGACAATTTGTTATTATTTATGAACTCCAAAAAGAGATATTGATAATGTTTGTAAACTGGTCTGTTCCTCTGGGCATGATACCCTTTGATTGATTTAAATTCAAAGACTTGGGAAGTGGATAAGGCTCAAGTGATTGAGCTCCCACCTACCACATGGGAGGTCCTGAGTTCAGTTCCTGGTGCCTCCTGGAGAAGACAAGCAAGACAGCGAGCTGGCATGATGGGGAGGCATGGAGAGCTGATGCAGCATGATGACACAATAAGGCGACACAAAGAAGAAAGACAATGAGAGACACAACAAAGCAGGAGGCTGAGGTGGTTCAAGAGATTGAGTGCCTCTGTCCCACATGGAAGGGCCCAGGTTCAGTTCCCTGTGCCTCCTAAAGAGAAGAGCAGACACAGAGAGCACACAGCAAATGGACACAAAGAGCATACAGCAAGCACAAACAACAAGGGGGGAGCAAATAAATAAAATAAATCTTTAAAAAAAGTTAAAAGGCTTTACATTTACTTGATTAAATCAACATTAGGGCTTTGATTCTATCACCTCATTAGGACATGCAGGTTTGAGTCTACCCTCCTTTGGTGGGGATAGAACAACACTCACAGGGAAGCAGATACACAGAAAAAGACACAGCAGAGGAGAAAATTTGGTTGTTTTTTTTTTAATTTTTTAATTTTAAAAAATATATTTAGATTACATAATTACATAAAAAATATAGGGGATTCCCATATGCCCTTCTCCCCACATCTCCCACACCCACCCATACCGACAACATCTTTCATTGGTGTGGCACATCCACAGCAACTGATGAACACATCCTGGAGCACTGCCAGTAAGCATGGACTGCAGTCTACATGGTAGTCTACACTCTCCCCCACAAAATTCTGTAGGTTATAGCAAGATATACAATGGCCTGTATCAGTCACTGCAACATCAGGACAATTCCCAAGTCCCAAAAATGCTTCCTATTACACCTGTTTTCCCTCTCCTTGACCTCAGAACCTTCAGCGGCCACTGTCTTCACATAAATGATATATGTTTGTGAACTTAGTTTTGATTCTGGATCCCCGGGAAGTGATGAGCTGTTTGCCTGAGAGTTTACAGCTGACCTTGTGAAAAGACCAGAGCAGCTGAGCCTGGAAAGGAATGAGCCCTTCAGCCTACAGGTGAGATTGGAAAAAGCTGGGCCCGTGGAGCCTTAAGAGGAAGAAGGAGACTAAACCTTGTAGACATCACCCGCCATCTTGCTTCAACACATGGCAACAGAGTTTGGTAAGGAAACATCTTTGAGTTAGACTCTTTAGGGTCTTGTAACTGTAAGCTTCTACCCCAAATAAATACCCTTTATGAAAGCCAACAGATTTCTAGTACTTTGCATCAGCACCACTTTGGCTAACTAATACAACATGTACAGCACATATATACGTTATAGCTACTGTACTGGACCATGTCAGTCTAGAACACACTTTGCTCTTGGAATGCCATTGATCATACAACTGCACCTGAGGGATGGAGACAATGGCAAGGATGACTGCTATATGCCATTAGTCCTTACATGAAGATTTAAACCACAAATGATATTGTGTCTTGATCTATAAAAAAATCATATTTAAGATCAGAACCCAGTAGGACTTCTGTCAAGAGGAGGCTCCTATAATAATTTATTGAAGTGGTTAATAATCCAATTCTAGGATATAATCCAATTATCTAATGTGATTTGCCATGGGAGGGACTGAGTCAGTGCCTTTACAGAAAGATTATTAGATCTTCTTTGATTTCTTTCATCAGAGTTTTGTAATTCAGCAAAATCCTGTGCAAGAATGTTCATAGAAGCCCTATTCACAGTAGCCCCAAACTGGAAACAATCCAAATATCTACCCTTGGGTTAATGGTTAGACAAACTGTGGAATACTACTCAGCACTAAAAAGGAACAAATTATTGATACACATGACAATTTGCATGGACCTCAAGGATTATGCCGAGTAAAGAAAGGTTACATACTGTGTAATTCAATTTTACAACGCTCTTCAAGAAAATCCAATTATAAAGATGGAAAACAGATTAGGGGTTGCCACAGGCTAGTGCTTGGTGGAAGAGAGGTTGGGTGTGGCTCTAGAGGGGTGACATGAGAAAGCCCTGTGGTGACGGCACAGTTCTTTGTTTTGACGGTGGTGATTACATGAAAATATACATTTGATACAGTTGCACAGACATTCATACACATGCAAATGAGTGCTTATAAAGCTAGTGAAATCAGGATAAGCTCTATAGATTGTATCCCATGTTGGTTTCTGGTTTTGGTTGTGTACTAGTTATATAAGAATTAACACCGGGGAAGGCTGAGTGAAGGATATATGAGAGCTCTCTGCTTGTGTTTGTGGATGTTTGTGTGTTTGTCTGACAACTTTCTGTGACTCTATATTATTTCATTAAAAATTGAAAAGTACAGCTTGAAAAAAAAAAGGGGCTTTAGGAAAGGTAAAAGCTGCTTAGCAAAGCCAGGCCTTATGGACAGCAGACGAAATAAAATATCTAAGAAAAGCCTTCTCAGAAGCCCAGCAAAGAAGGAAAGGTTGGCCAAATATCCATTTCTTAAGTGCCAAAGTAATCGCAAGGGCACAGGAGAAAAAGAATAGATTTTGTGCCAAACCCATCCTTCTGACCCCAGGTCCCTGTGCTCTAGCAAGGGGAACTTACTGCCTTCCACATCCAGAGGATGTTTTCTGGCCTTACTGAGTGTATTAGTCAGCCAGATGGGGTGCTCATGCAAAATACCAGAAATCAGTTGGTTTTTATTTGGGGTAGAAGCTTACAGTTAAGAGACCATAAAGTGTAAGTTACTTCCCTCACCAAAATCTTTTGCCACATGTTGGAGCAAGATGGCGGCCGACATCTGCCAGGGTTCAGGCTTCCTGGGTTCCTCTCTTCCTGGGGCTTGCCTCCTTCCAGGATCAGTTGCTCTGTTTTCTCTACAAGTTCAGCTATAGACCATGAGGCGCTCCAGGCTCTGCCTCTCTCCACAAGGCCAGCTGTAGACTTATAGGCAAAGGGCACTGTTTCTCTCTCTGGGGCTTCTGCTGTGTCTAAGGAGCCATCTCTATTCCTCTGTGTTCTTCTCCTGTGTGTTCACTTCCTGGGTGTCAGCTCAAAACCAACTCCTACATCAAGGCACCAACATCAAAACTCCAACTCTGTCCTTTGCCATGTCTTTTATCTGTGTTTCCCCACCCACCAAGGAGCAGGGACTCAACACCCTACTCACATGGTCCATTCAAAGCCCTAATCATAACTTAATCATGCCCAGGTACAGACCAGTTTACAAACATAATCCAATATTTCTTTTCGGAATTCATCAATTATATCAAAGTGCTACACTGAGCCAAGCTGTATACTGATCATCATGTCATGACGCAATGCCTACTTCTGAAAACCCACAATAAGCTCATGGCAGGAGGGCCAGTTATAGAACCTGAACAATGCGTTTATTTTTTTGCTTTCATTAAACTATGACTTGCAATCCATCTGTTCCTTTAGGCATGTTATTTTTTCAGAGTATGTTAAAACATTGCCTTTTTACTTAGTTGATCCTTTTCCTAATTATAACAACGGTGGTAGAATTTGCATGTGAGACTTAAAATGTTAGTGTAGTTAAAAATTACACAGTGAAATTTGTATAGCAAATGTCTGAGTTTTGGGATGTGTGCATTCTCTGACCACAAGAGGGCTTCTTTTCATCCCAGTAGTAAAACCAGCAGAGGAACCTTTAATTTGGAATTTACAAATCTCTTCCAAGGGAAAATGAATTCAAAACGGGGAGCCCTCTGCAAACACCAAGATTTAACAAAGTATACAGTCTTGTAAAATGCCAAATTTATTGAAGAACCTCCGTGATATACACTTCAAAGCTCAATTTCCTATTTTTAAATCTGGCAGTCTACCTGAGGGAAACTAGCCAACCACTTACAAGGCATATTCATGACTTCATTTCCCAGTGGGTGAATGAAGTGGAGGCCAAGGCTGTCTTTATTTTGGTATTAACATACAGAGCTCAGCATATTGCTATGATTCAATAAGAACTCTGCAGTCTGTGGCTCCTTATTCATTATTTAGGGTCATTCTGTCACGCTAGAAGATGAATTTCCCTAAGTATTCCCCCCCACACACAAACCACTCCCTATTTATAGGTTTCAGTCCATTTTGACTGTAATGCAAATGCCTGGCAAGAAAGTCCCATATTCCTCATGAAATGTAACCTAAAGTTTTACAACAGAGGGTTTGGAGTCTGGCTTCCTGGAATACTAGAAGAGGAAGCTCTTAAGGGCACATTGACTTGGCAGCATATTTTTATTTTTAAGATTTGTCTCCTTTGTCCTCAGCCCTGCTTAGGCTTCCTCTGACTCCACATATCTTACTCCTAAAATTTATGTCCCATTCCCCCATTACTTGGCTCTTTATGACAGTTGGTAGAACCAAAACTCAATACCACACAAAACCAGTATTTGCCACTACTTCTTGATCATTGCCCAATTTGCAAAAACTCTCTAAAGACTATTCCAAGTTTTGCAAAGCATATACAAAGGAAACAAAAGGGACCCATGTTTTGTAATTCATCAATCCTAGTTTTCTGGTGAACCAAATTGAAAGAGAAGGTTTTCATCAAATTCATTTATTACTTATTTGCTCACTTTTAAAATTAGAAAATAAAATTGAGAGCCAACTCAATGACTATCCTTGACCTATATCTTTGTAAGGAGGAAACTAGGATTAACTGTCCCTGCCCCAAATTTCTTCTTCTTGATGAGAAAGATACAGGATCTGGCTCTTTCACTGTCTGTGGCCTTGCGCTGGTTTCCCAAGAGTCCAAGAGAGGGAAGAGCACTAGAAAAATAGAAACCTAGGAGAAAGGAGAGCAGGGCTGAGCTTTCCCTGGAAGTGAGCCAGGTATTGCTAGGAGTTGCATGGCTATTGGCCATAAGTCAAGGCAGTCAGGTGGGTCCCTGGGAAACCAGGCTGAGATTTGCTTTGAGGACATGTGGTCAGTTTAAAATGCACACTAAACACAAAATCTGTGACCTGTGGAAATGACACCCAACGGGAATGTGGAGATCCAGGTGTGAGTCCCTAGACTGGCATCAACATGGCCCTGTGACCTGAACTCTTTGTGTTACACCCATTCGTTGATATATAAAATACGGCAAAATTATAAAATCATTCTAGGTATATAATTTCTAAGTTTCCTTTCAGCACCAACATGAACCTGAGACTTAGTTTGTGTTCTGCATAGCCCAACAATTACTGGGTCGTCTTGGAGAAACAGAGCCCTTAAGCCAAATTCACTGCCCATGTGATTCAAAGGAAGAGTTGGTGTTAAAGGCTAAACCGAATACCTCAACTAGAAGCTGCGGGATGTGATTATTTTTAAGTCTAAACATATGGCCAGCCTAAATCCAGTTGGTCCTGCCCAGAAGTACATAGTTGGAGAGATGCACCCAGAAAGAACAAAGTCTTGATGTTTGATATTTCCAAGGAAACGTTCAAGTTTCCCAGACAAGTTCAGTCTTGTATAAGTGAAAAGGGTAGGGGTTTGTTTTTCAGCTTGGCCTGACTTTAGTGAGGATTCGATTAGTATGTTTGTTTTGTGTGTTCCTATGTGCAGTGTGTTCTTAGAGCCTATTGGCTCTATCTTGATATTAAAAGCAGAGGGCATATTTGCACCTGCTGCCAGAAGGCTGAGCACTGTAAGTCACACCCTTCCAGGTAAAATTACCTCTTTGTGGGTCAGGTCTGTAGCTGCAGGGAACACCGGGGGGGACGTGGGGGCCATCACTCTTGTGGGACTCCTCCGCCGGGTGCAGCCCTTGTTGGCCTTGGCTTCTGACAGAGCCCTCCTTGGCAGCATCTAGTTCTTCCAGGACTCATGGTGGGAAGTGAGGGTGGTGGGTATATCCATCACTCTATTCTGGACGGCTTGTTTTTCTTCCATACGCTTTTACAGACTTTTTTTTTTTTAAATGTAACTGGTTTTGGGTTTTTTTTGCCTCTTGTGTTTGTGGTTGCCTGGTCGACCCCTTCAGGCACTGTTGCCAGGGTTGGGAAGGATGGCGGGGAGCCTCATGGTGCACAGCAAAAGAGAAGGGGCTTCTGAAGGGAGGAGGCAACACAATAAACACAGTCCCATCTGGACCCTTCAAATAATAAACTCCTTATTGGAATGTCCTTAAAGTCCTCAGAGAGAGGAGAAGACAGTCTGATGCTAGGGCCACAAAAGTTTCCTAAAAGCAATTTAGTTAGAGAAAGTAAGGATTATTTTGTCACAGGGTTCTCAACTTTGCAAGGGAAACCAGCGTTTCTATTTTGGCAGGTTGCTTAAATGGACACAGGAGAGTGAAATGACTTGTCAAAGATGACAGAAAGTCTACCAGTAATTGAAGAGTTTCCACCTTTTCACATATTTTCTTTTAAAAAGAAATTATCTGGTTTCCTTCTAATAAATTGTAGTTTGTCTTATTTGTGAGATTTCTTTTTCCTATTGGAGCAACAGTTTGCTGGAGATAGGGATAAAGGGCTTTGGGAATTTTTAAAAATTCTATCTAAAGAGTTCAGGTTATTAATTACCTTAAAGAGAAATATTTATTTAAAGAACTGACTCATTATGTTATATATGATATGTAAACATTCCAAGGACTGGAGAATGGGGAGGAAGTACAGAGAATTAGAAATGAATAGGAGAAGGAGAATGTGTTGACAGTTCTTAAGCACCTAGTTGATCTACATTATTTCAGTTAGTCCCATCCATAGGGCAACACTATATACTCATTTTATAGATGTAGAAACTGAGGAATGGAGACAATAAGTAAACTACTTTTGAGTTCATACAGGTAATCCATGATAAATCAAAGATTGGAACCTTGAGTGGACAAAGGAAAGGCTCTTTCCTACTCCACATCCTATGATGTAAAGAAAATGGCTTTGGATATAAGAAGGGGGAAGGGAACTGATCTGAGTTTTGGACCCCACTCTTCTACTGGTTGATTGTACTGCTTTAGGAAAAATCTCCTGATTCCTCTGGGTCTCAGTTTCCTGAGAGATTAAGGTCCGTAACTTCAGGCCAGTTGCAAGCCAGCCACTTTTTTGGAGAAACTGTATTTATTCTGCCCACTTTTGGGAGCCTAAACCAATCCAAGGTGTGTTAGCAGTTTCAAGTAACTTGTCAGCCCTCCAGGTCAGTCCTGGAATGGAAGAGAGTCCACTGGGGCCTTGGGATCCAGCAGGGAGCAAAGCAAGATATAATAGGAAGCAAGGGCGTTTGGATAAAAATGGGCTTTATCATGCTCATCTCAAGTTCTGTCCACTAATTAGCTAATTGAGGTATAACTTACATATCATTTTAAATGCAGAGCTCTTAAGGATATGGTTCCAGGGCATTTGATGAGTGAATCCACATAAATAACCACTATGCAAATTAAGTTGAAAACCTTTCTTTACCCCAGATATTCCCCCATGTGCTCACTTCCAGTCAATTCCATACCTTCCCTACCCAAAAAGTAACCACTTTTCCAATTTCTATCATCGTAGTTTAGTTTTACCTGTTCTGGAACTTCATATATATATATATATATATATATACACACACACACACACACATACACACACACACACACACACACATAGTGGTTTGAAGCTATATGTCCCCCAGAAAACATGTTTTTAAATTTAATCCATCCCTTTGGATATAAACCCAGTGTTATAAACCCAGTGTATGTAGGATCCTTTGATGAGACTACTTCAGTTGTGTGACCCACCTCATTCAGGCTGGGTCTTAATCCTTTCACTGGAGTCCTTTATAATTGGAATGAAGAGAGAGAGCTAGGGAAGCAAGAAACTAAAATCAACGAAGCCCAGAAGAGAAGGAAGAGAACACTGACACCACCACGTGCCTTGCCATGTGGCAGAGGACCCAAGAATCACCAGCAGGTAGTCTTTGGGAAGAAAGCATTACCTTGATTTGGACATTTTCTCTGTCTCACACTGTAAGCTAATAATTTCCCATTGTTTAAGTTAACCCATTTCATGGGTTTAAACAGCCTAGAAAACTAAACCTATATATGAGTGTATATATGTAATCATTTCTGTGAATCCATGTGTAATGCTAGAGAAACATCAGTAGTTCCAGGAAGGACGTGGTAAAGCATTTTTCTATTGACGTCAGAGTCGGGGGTGAAAAGATGGAAGAGTAAAGTCTAGATGGGATGTTGGTATTTGTTTCTTCTCCCCCAAGAAGCTTACAACTCTTTGAAAGCAGGACCTGGTTCTTTCATACAGTACAAGGCATGTAGTAATTTATTAATGAATATTTATTAAATTAGATGATACTTTTATATCCTCTGTATTCATTCATTCAACAAAAAATTATTTTCCAACTATGCATCTGGGATCTGTTACAGATAAAACTAACAGAATTTTTGCCCTCTGGGGTTCACATTCTAGTTGGGGAGACAAACAATAAATACCTAACCATGGAATGAATAAGATCATTTCTGAAGGCCATAGATGCTATGAAGAGAACCAACCAGGTTGATGGGAGAGACAGCAGCCGACTTTGTGCAAGGCTGGTTTTAGTAGGTGACCCCTTGCAGCAATTAGCCTATGACAAGTTACAAGGTACAGGATTAATAACGTCTTGCTGCTGGAGCATGAACCAGAATTTGACACTCGGGGCCGCATTTCATTACTCATTCCATTATTCATTCAAGGCCTACTATGTGTCAGCCATGGTCAATACTGTGACAATACAATATAAATGAGCCATATAGGCTATCTTTCAGGGGCTTACTATTTCAGAGTTATTGATCTCCTGGAAGGCATCCATGCTTTTCAAAAATCTGCACTGCTTTTCTCCAGTGTCATACATATTTGAAAAATTACTGCATCTTTTCCATCTAATCCACATTAAGATAAGTTTCTCAAGCCTCTTTGCGTCGGGGTTCCTGGGTGTAAATAGTCCGCTCTGTTAGGCGAAAGCTGAAAGACTCTTCTTTCCTTGATGTTTCAGGCACCTCACTGGTTCTTTCTACTAGGTCACTCTCAGCAGAGGCTTAAAAAAATAAACAACACTGGAAGACTTATTTTGGAGATTTTGACAGTTCCTCGAAAACACTTTCAGCATAAAGTGTCCCAAAGTAATAAAACCAACAAGGCCTAGCCCCAGCACACCCGCGTTCTCAAGGTTAACTGTGGCAGCTCCTAGGGGACAAAAGGTTTCAGATGTGTCCCAAAGATGACTGTTTGCTATCGCTGAACAGGACAGAGCCAGAACAATCGTGTCCTCTTTGGCCAAAACTTTCCCATTAGTGTATCAGAAATGTGCAGGCTCTGATTGCAGAATAAGTAAACAGGACATAATGGGTTTTCAATAAATGCTACCGAGCCAGACTCCAAGGCTATTCGGAGAAGTTTATTTGACACGCCGAGCCAGCCGGGGGAATTGAGGACAGAAAGGTAAGGAGTATTGAAGTTCACAAATGAAAACCAGTGCACAGGGGGGCATTGTGACCACACATGAAAACTGCAGAGCTGCAAGACTGTTCTGATTGGAACCACCCACGAATCTGTAACAACACCTTTGTTGGAACTATCCAGATTTTATTATGAGAATAATATGAACCTGACAGGGAGAAGGGACTTAGAGATTGTTTGGCCTACATTTTTTCTGTTTGGTCATGCTTTTAAAATCCAAAGTGCTGAGTGTAATAAAGGGCCTAAAATCACACAACTGGGTGAACTCGAGCTAGACCCCAGGTTTCTCAATTCCTAGTCCCACGGTGTCTTCTTGTGCAACTAAATGGAAAAGGATCTGGCATCAAGGGAAAAAATGTAGAGGGGCGGGTTATGTTCGAATAGACTGAAATTAGTTTTAATCATGATTAAATTTCTTTCTGATTTCAGCCAGAAAAAAAAATGAATTGACGTGTACATTAGGACTTATTTTAACTCAGACTTTTTTAAAATGCTGAAAGCTGAGCAATGAGGCGGAAAGAGTGGTTCTATGCCAAAGGAAAATTGGGACCTACCTCCTCCAAAGCCTGGATGAGCTGCAAAACAGCCTGTCCTGGGTAGTTCCGGTGAAGTTTTCTGTTTCCCGGGTATGTAATCCCCACTAAAAAGTTAATGAAAGAATCAACAAAAATCTCACTCACTTGGAATACCGTCCAAACATTTTTTTCTGAGTGTGTTTTGTCCTCTGTCCAGTTCCTAGAAGCAGAGCCTGGGACCAGGATTCTGGTGCTTGCAGTTTATCAAGGCCAAGCTCTTCAGGTAAAGGAGTGAGGGGAGAGGATAAGGAAGCAGAAGGAGCAGAGGCAGGATGTGTTCTCAGGGAAAGCATAGCCTTGGCCGATTCATAAGATGAGGGGTCTTTGCGGCAGCCAGAACTGTCCCACCGTGAATGAAAGGTTGGGTCTTTCTATCTCAGTATCTGTTACTTCTCTGACCACCCGTGTCTGTGGATGAGAGATGTATTAGTCAGCCAAAAGGGGTGCTGATGCAAAGTCCTAAGAATCTGTTGGCTATTACAAAGGGTATTTATTTGGAGTAGAAGCTTATAGTCACAAGGTTCTAAAGAGTCCAACTTAAGGTACCGTAAGAGGTACTTTCTCACCCAAAGTCATCTGCCACATGTTAAAGCAAGATGATGGGCAATGTCTGCATGAGTTCAGCCTTCCTTCTTCCTCTTTAGGATCTGTGGTCCTGGTTTCTTCAGATCTCGGCTTTAGGCTGGCATTGAGCTCATCTCTCTCCCCAGGGCTCGTTTCTTTCTGGGCTCAGCTGCACTGGTCTCTTGACAAGGTTAGGTGTAGACTATCAGAGCTCATTTCTCTTCTGGGGCCACAGGATCCTCTGTGTATCATCTCTGTGCATTTACTTCTCCTGTCAACCTGTACGTGAGTGTCTGTTTAATCAGCCCACCCAGGGGGCAGGGACTTAACCCTGCAGGCCCTAATGATGTGGTTGATTCAAAGCCCTATTCTTAAAATAATTTAATCGGACTTCTCAGCTGAATCTAATACAATCAAAGGGTAGCACACCCAGAGCAAGAGACCAGTTTACAAACATAATCATATATCTTTTTAAAATTCATAAATAATATCTATCTGCCACAGGAGGCTTCCAATATCTGTCCAGGTGAGGTGGCTCTTGTGAGGCCAGAACATCTTTCCAGAGCTGAGCACACCAGTGTGAGCCTTTAGCCAGTGCACTCAAGCACTGAGGGATGGGCGCCCTCCACCACAAAGAAGTAACAGGCAACAGATTCTTAGGACTTTGCTCCTGTGGCCTTTCTGTGTATGACAGGCAGTGTGCCAGTCTTCTGTCTCCATTGGTTGAAGCCCACATTCCAGGATATAAAATGAGACTTAGGAGGGCTACGGCAGGAGGGAATGGGTGGGAGGGATCTGACCCTTTCCTTCCCTCAGCAAGTGGCATCCCCATCCACCCAGTTGCCCAAGCTTGAATCCTTGAATTCCAGTCAATCACTAAATCTATCAGCCCTAACTTTTTATTAGTTTCAAAGTCATCTTCTCTCCATTCTCCTTGCCCCTGCTCTAGTCCAGGGAACCATCGTTTCTCATCCATGTGACTAAAAAGCTCTTCTCAGATCTCTTTCTTTCTAGTCTACATCCCATTCAAGCTAGTCCCCAGCAACCCAATGGAAGAAATTCACTTGCTTGCCTAACATCCAGTGATGGCCTCCTTTACCCTCAAGGTAAAGTCTGCTCTTTGATGTAGCTCATGGGGTCTTTCCCATCATGGCCACTGCCCCCTGCCTCAAAACCCTGCCCCCACTTTGTTCTTCACATTGAAGACATGTTATGCTTCTTGTAGACCATCAGGCGCAACTCATAGAGCTCTGTTTCTGCACAGCCCAGTCTGAGCACCACACTTAGTTGGGTGCCTCTTCTATGCATTATTTGCCATGGCATCTGCACACTTCATTGTGGTCAATTGCTTAACAGCCCACCCCCCACCCCCCATAGACTATCAGCTCTTTGAAGGCAGAAACTGAATCTGTCTTGTTAACTATTATCCCTCTGGCCTTTTGTCATTGTGATGCTACTAACTGGTATGTGAGTGTTAGGGGTTGGCTTATGTCCCCCAAGGTCCTGTAAAGGTAAACTTATTTGGGAAATAGGGTCTTGAGGATGTGATGAGTTAATGAAATGTGATGAGACCAAACTAGATTTGGGCAGGCCCTAGTCCAATGACTGGTGTCCTTACAAGAAGAAGAGGTGAGACACACAGATAGGGGAGAAGGCCATGTGACAGCGGCAGCAGAGCCTGAAGCACTCCAGCCGCAAGCCAAGGAATGCCGAGGATGGCCACCAAACCAGCAGATGCTGGGAAGAGGCGAGGAAGGATTCTCCCCTAGAGCTTTCAGAGGGAGCACAGCCCTGCCAACACCTTGACTTCAGATTTCTGGACTCTGGAAGTGAGAGGCAATAAATTTCTGTTGTTTTAAGTCAATAATTTTTTAAAGCAGCAATAGGAAATAAGACAGTGAACTTGGGCAAGATTTCTAACCTTGATTGTGTCTCAGTTTATTCATTTGTAAAATGTGGATAATATAAGACAGCATACTTCATAGTTTGGAGGATTATTTAATACATTACAGTATAATACATGTACAATTGTTAGAACAGTGTTTGGCACATAGAAAGCCCTATGTAAGGATTTGCTATTATTTTCATTTCTAGAACCCATTAGTCAGAGTTTTCCAGAGAAACAAAACCAACAGGTAGATAGATAGATGATGGATAGATAGATAGATAGATGATAGATAGATAGATAGATAGATAGATAGATAGATAGATAGATAGATAGATAGATAAAGTCTCTTACAACTGTGGGGATTGGCAAGTCCAAATTCCATTGGGCAGCTGCAAGTTGGAAACTCCAATGAAGGTGAAGTTGAATTCTTTGGGAGAAGTTGGCTGGCTGAAGTAGAGGCAGAAATTTTTCTTTCAGATTGCTGAAAGCCTCATTTCCAGCTTTTAAGACCTGCATCTGATTGGCTGAGGAGACTCCCCACATGGCTGAGGGCAATATCCTTTGTTGATTGTAGATGCAATCAGCGTTAGACTCAATCAACTGACTATAGATGTAAATCCATCTATGGAATACCTTCCTAGTAACAATCAGGTCAGTGCTTGCTTGACTAAACAACTGGACACCATAATCAAGCCAAGGGGACCCATGAAATTAACCATCACACCATGTAGCAGTAGTTGTAGCAGGAGCGTTAGTATCTCTAGCAAGGAGCAGAGAGTCTGGCACATAAGATGAGAAAAACTGAAGGTGCTAAAAGTAGACACACAGTTTAGCTTAATATCCCTTTCATCTTTTCTCCGGATATTTCCACAGATGGTGAAACCAAGAGCACATGTCATCCAGATATATCCGGGTTCCTTGCCTTTGACTTTCCTGGCCTCCAAGGCAAATATTTCATGTCAGTTTATAGTTGAACACTAACAGATTGTGTTATAAAGTTAGATAAGGGCAAGAAAACAATCATCAGCATAGGTGAGTAGGTTACAGCAACCCATAATAGTTATGGTGGGTGTTAATATTCATAGGGTAAAATACAGCTTGGGGAATATTTGCCAATTTTCATGAAATCCTTGCTCATCTAGCTGTTTTGTTAAATAAAGTGCAGCCAATAGGAAATTGAGCCATGTAACCGGCTCTTTCCTGTCACCCCCATGGATCTCCTCCATTACCTCATCCTGCCGCAGTCACCCACGACTATTCTCCTCCAACAGCCCCTCAACTCAGCCCTGCCGCTGGTCTTTGATGACTAACCAGGCTACTGAAGACCTGGTGGGAGGACCTCCCAGCAGAACCCCCTCTTCCTTTTCTGAGGCACCTCTCCCCTTCCTTCTCCTATAGCAGGCTGTAGGGTCGTGTTGTGTGAAGGAGGGGGGAAGGGTTCCCTTTGACAGAGATGATTTAAAAATCTTTCATACAGACAACTTTGGGACCTATAAATCCCTAGACAGAACATTTTCCACATGGATACCAAACCATTCCCTTTCCATCAGGCCAATAATCATAACAAGAGTGACATTTTAAACACAATTTCACATGCTTCACATTTTCCTCCATGTTGTTCCTATGCATCTCTTTTCTTTCTCTGCCAACAATCACCCTCTTTTCACCTTTATTTTTACCCAGTCTTTCCTATCAGCTTGAGTTCCATTCTCAGCTCCCGTTTCCTCACAAAGGCTGATGCTATATGAACACCTAGCCAGAATTCAGAAGGGTATTAAGAGAAAAAAATAAAATAAAGGACCCAGACCCCAGAGGACACTGTTCTAGAGAGTTCCGCCATTCACCCAATGCGCACAGACAGGAACGTGAGTCATCAATGAGACACTGTGGCCACTACCTCTCCCCACAAGCCTCCCGAAAAAAAGAGGAAGTGGCCTCTGACATCGGGATGTACGAACTAGAGTTCCACACAGGGCACAGAGCATGAGAACTTCTGCCACAGACTTCCGCCCTGGGTGGGAGACTGGTCTCATGTTTGGTTTTCAAACCTCAAATCTAAAGACAAATGACACGTGATGTGTGATTTGTAGAGACCAATGTAAAGGCAGATTCAGAAGGAAAAATAAAAGCCAAACGGTACTGTTTTATGACGTCTGTAATTTTAAAAATATATCTATAATTTTAAAAAGGAATATTTGGCAATTGGGAGGATGGAAATGAAAAGAGCTGTAAGTGCTTTTGAAGTGCAAAAAGCAGCATCATGGAAGAAAGAAGATCAATTAGTCACACTAGTCAATAAAGCTGGACTGAGATGTAATTATGTATGTTCAGAGAAAAGTTTGATTAAAGATTACAAAAAGCTTTCTAATTGTGAGGAAAGGAGAGAAGAATCTTAGGAGAGGCTGGCAAAGGAAGTTACAAATTTGTAAACCCTGTAGACTGAAACAAGAAACCCAACAATTAGAGAGGCTTAGAACAAAGCAAGTTTTTTTCCCATAACAGACAAGCTCCAGTCTCTAGCTGAAAGGATCCCCGGCCAGCTTTCACATCTTTAGCCATGTTCTTTCCAGAATCCTCAACTCTTTCCACCATGCGTACAACTTTAAAGGGAAAAGAATCCTCCAAACTTTGATCCCCAGGATATCAAATAAGTTTTGTTAATATGTTCATCAATAAAGCCATTATGTGAAAAATTGAAAACAGAAATGATTAAAGAAAGAGAGAGTCTATAAGAACAAAACCCGTCTTTTCTACATGCAACATGGAAGAACCTTGAAAAAAGTTATGCTGAGT